>NC_056741.1:298080346-298162846 GCF_019279795.1 Protopterus annectens | reverse complement strand
TGCAGGTGTTCCAGTTGTTGCATGTGCTGGAACCAATTGATTCCAAAAAGGGCATTGTACTCCATAACTGATCTAATAATGGCTGAGTAAAGGGGAATAATTATATCCTTAGATCTAAAATCAACCCCTTATCTATGAGCGTCACAATACAGAAGGATCTTCCATACCATAGTGGACATGTACTGGTCAAAAGGTAGGTTGCTGTCCACATAAGTCCCAAATCCCAAACTAGTGTGTCGGCTCTTAAGGGTGTGTTTCCAATGCAGTAATTTCCCCAAGGGAGTCTACTTTCCAAAGGAGTATTCAGAAAAGGTTTTAATCTTCAGTCCTGTGATGTAGACTGAGCGGTCCAGAGTTCTTAATCTTCAAGATGGATGAAGACCACAAACATCTGTCATATCTTCCCCCACCTGCAGGTTACTACTCTGTCAGACAAACCAGGTACATGTGTTCCTGCATGAGTTAACTAGTAGCCCCCCCCCTGCCCCCACAAAAAGCAACTGAATTATTTTCTGTAAAGGGACGTGAAGCATTAGGCCATTACTCCTTCAAAGCTTGTGCTCAAGAGCAAAATGCTAGTAGCCAGGAAGTACCCAAATACTCTGCTTTCTGCTGCAGAGAAAATCAATGATTTCATCGCAGATTGTCTAATGAAATCCTCTTAAATCTTTTTGAAGATGACTCCTTTATGATCTCTGCAGTCTGACATAGGTCCCAGTGATCAAGTAATGTTCCATCTTTTTATCTAATCAGGAGTGTAATGCTCAGTACAGGGAGGTCAAAACAGTGATGTTCTCTGTCACATTGGACTTTAGCTCCCTCCACTAAATGTCTTCTACATCTTCATTTCAGTCTTCCCAAATTAATCAGTCTGTTGTCAACCCTTGATTCTAGGGACCTAGTTAAGACCCTTACCACAATCTTCTACAGCAGTTTCCTCATATTGCCTGTGATAATTTTAACTGCACTTGATGCCACTTCTAGGTTGAAAGCCTCTGGTATGTTTCAGGCTACCCTCCCTTATGAATAAATTCAGGAAGGCCATCCTAGATACCCACTTCTTATTGGAAGTCTTCATTAAATAGGCCTTATCAAATCTTGATGAAGGACTGGAGGATTTCCAGAGGTGTAAGCAGGCTCTTACCACAGCAAAGGGCCATTATGTGCAAGCTGTTTAACCAGACAGTCTCTGGGGAATTGAGAACTTGGGCTAGGCACCTCAGTGGTCTCCTGAACAGCATGCCATGTCACTGCCTATGAACCAGTTCCAATTTTACATTTTTTTTATAAGTGCCTGATGTAATAGGAAATATGAAGTAAAGACACGGACATGGCTGTTTGCCATATGGCACTTTTGGCTTTTATTATATTAAAATGAATGCATTTAGGCAAATAGTTGTAAAATTAAGAGTGCAAACATGTTGCAGTAAATGTTAAGTATTTATTTTCTGAAGATATGTAGATGTCTGAATGTTTACCTTTGAATTTTTTCTGATGCGCAAAAACAATCTCGTAAATATGGATGCAGAACTAGTGTCTATTATTCTAAGGACCATAACTGTTCACTTTAGTAGAGGAAAATCTTAATTGCAAATAGTGGGAATGTATGCTAACTCCAAAGTTATTGTATCTTGGACAACTACTCCTACTCTTGAGATACAATGGTCTCTGAGCTAGTATGTATGACTAGAGTGCAAAAACTCTAAAGGTGACATAAACATTTGGGCATAAAGATGAATGGTTTCATGATTGCACAGATTAGACTGCAATGAAAGACTAACAGACAGTCCAGGCTTTTCGTTCTACTTGGTATCTTTTTACACCACTAGGACAGGTACTTCTCGGCATGATATCCTCACAGAGTTTTGTTTTACAGCTCTGGGATCCATTAACTCTCCTGGTCACTGTATATGTGGAGTTTGCATATGCTTTCTGTAACTGTCTGAGTGTTCTAGTACTATTTTCTCAGTCTTCCAACAAATATGCTATGCTGTTTAGTGTATATAAAATTAATTCTGTGTGTGTAATTACATATATATATATATTTTTTTTTTTTGGGGGGGGGTTCATTTTAGAATTTCGAGCTTCTGAAAACTCGATCATATAACTTTCGGGTTTTCGCGATTCTGAGGTGAATCTATATATATATATATATATATATATATATATATATATATATATATATATATATATATGATTACACACACATGCATGCACACAAACAAAAGGTGGTAAGTGAAAAGGGTCCACAGGCTAGTTCACTTGCCCCATTAGCAAATTATGAAAATAAATTAAATATGAGATCCATCAAATACAACCCTAGTGCTTGGATGAATTGAGAAATTAGGAAAGCCATTAAGTATGAAAAAAGAAGCTTGAAAGTCCTTTAAAAATGTAATTGTTATACCAGATGGAATTATTATTGTTCATCCAGGAATACATGCAGAAATACACACACACACACACACACACACACACACACTAGTGTAACTTAGCTAGGGCAACAGGGGAGAGTGCACTGGATGCAAAGTACTGGTGGGGGTGGGGGTGATCCCAATTACTTTTTAATGCATATCAGCTTTTCAAAGCTGGTATTGCATTTGCACTGTAGCACTTCCTGTGTGGTCTAAACTGTAACAAGCTGTAACAAGTGCATGCAATATTGTAGCAAACAGTTTGCTTTTTTTTTAACACTTGAGTAGAGTATAAACTGTAGTGACTGTTCGCTACATTTTTCTTTTTTTTTTTTGCTTTTCACTTGAAGAGCAGAGGGGTGGGGGGAGTGGTAGTTCACCAGACTAGCACAGGACACTGGTTCATACTAGTTAAGATGGCTCTGCCTTTGTGTGCCCCTGCACATACACACACAAAACATGGTCTTATTTCATTCAAACTTGATCTCTTCTGCCATACAGCGACAGCTACAAGCTGATTACTTTTTCTTATCAAATGGCTAAATAAAACGTTAATTATGAACACTTTCAAAACTAAAGCATTGCGATTTAGTACCTCTCCTAAATGACAGAATAACTATCCCATCACTTATTGTCTATGACACTCTTGACAACCCCACTGATCATGTCTCCTTCAAACACCTTGGTATGTGGCTTGATCCTGCACACGACTTTCACTTTCACCTACAGCGAATATTGAAAAAAATTAAATTCCCTTCTATTTTAATGCTATCAGATTTCTTCCTTTCTCTCCAGACCAAACAAGAATGCCATAGGTTAAATCATTTTAGTAATACAGCTTGAATATGGACTTCCACTGGTTGTAGCACCAGAATCCAAGAAAATCACCATCAAAACTATAAGCGACCCTATCCACTGTTTAATTTCCCTCTTTCCTGGAAATGAGCATCATTGTATAATGCTTAATAAAGCCAACAGGGTATACGACCAACAACATGACAACCTGCTTCTTGGATCCCAGCTTTACAAGCTGTTCAAGGAATGCTTGTCTTTCTTTTGGCTTTTCCCGGTTAGGGGTCGCCACAATGGAACGCTTATGACTGACAGTAGATTTTTACAGTGCCAAGGTGCCAGCCCGACCTTCAACAAAGGCACACCCATTCATGCATGCACCTACCTGCATGTCTTTAAACATCACTCAACAGCAGGGAGGACATGCAAACTCCACACACAAGAGCTCCAGCCGAGTATCGAACTGGAAAACCTCTTGCTGTGAGGTGACAACGCTAACCACTGCACCATTGCGGCCTTCAATGGATGCTTAATAAAACCAATCTGGTATCTGTCTAACAATGTGCCAACGTGCTTCTTGGATCCCAACTTTACAAGCTACTCAAGGACACTCCTGTCCTTCCCCTGCCTTTAATCTATTTAGATGATGCCCTAATAACAATATAAGAAGTCTTAACCTCTCTGGTGCACTTTTTCAATGTCCCAGAAACAGACTTTGTTGCTGTAACCATGCCTGTTTCATCCTAGGCCTCGGATTCTGGAATTCCCTCCCAACAATTCAACAATTCCTAAACACCACTCTTCATATGCCTCTTTCTGTTCACAGTTTAAGGATCATCTCAAATCCAATTTGCAAATGCTTTCCTTCTGGCCATATCACTGAACACACACACACACACACACACACACACACACACACTCTCCCCTTCAACAGTCAGGCACATATGTCTTCCTCACATTATTTCCCTACACTAACAGGTAACAGCTCTTCCACATTGTATATTGGTCAGTGCAATGGTGCAGCGGTTTGTGTTGTTGCCTCATAGCAACAGGACGTACTTCATGTTTCACTGTTCCAGTCATAACATTTGGGTAATCCTGCTGGCAGGTTGCCCTCAGTCAGCCTGAATTCCAAAGTCTTGTGTCCTGCGTCCCTGCTTTCACCCTTTCCCTGATGTCAGGTCGTCAGAGGTATAAAAGAAGCGGCCGATGCCATTTTCTTCAGTCTTTCTTGCTGCATGGTGCCCAAAGCAGAAGCAGTTCGCAAGTGCCGGTCGGCCGACTCCTGAGATTTTCGTGTTCGAGTTTCAGATCCGAAGTCTTCAATAAAGCTAAGTACCCCATTGGGGAAACTTTTTTCTTGCTCCAGACTGATGTCAGAAAAAGTAAATAATTGTATTTTTTGTAGAAAGCAAATACCTCATAAGGACTTTCATTCTTAATTCCTTGCCTAGGCCCTGATTACAATGTTTCTGGTTGTCTGTTTTGTGCTAGATTTAACCAACGTACTATTAAGTCTGTATGATTTTGCTTTAAACTATTTTGGACACCAGTTTAATTATCCAGAAATGTCATTGGATAGCCATCTGACTACTGGAGTTCACAAAAAATGCAAAGAAAAAGAGAGAGATAGGCAACCGAGGCCCAAAACCAACGACAAAGCTTCTCCTAAGCCAGTCGCCAGTTCTCAGTAAGGTGCTTTCGCTGCCCCTGACACCTGCTACTTTAGAGTCACAGGCTGCTACCGACACCCACGTGGAGTCAGTCATGCTACTGGAAACTCAAGGTATTGGAGCCTCGAATACTATTCCTTCAGATGGGTCCGGAGCCGCTGAGCAGGCACCGGCTTCTGAGGGTGTATTCAGACCTTAACATCTTTACATTAAACCACTCTCAGCTTCAAAGGTAAAGGCTAAAGTATCTTCTAAAGCAAAGAAACAGACTGAAGAGCCACGTGGACAGGCCTCTATGCCTAAAAAACAGATGCTCAAAATGGCCGAAGGCTTAATTACCTTGATCAGGGGTTCCTATCCCCCTCCTGATAAGAGGCCTAGGCAAGAGACTGACTATGAATCTTCAGATCCGGTTTCTATTTCTTCTGATTCTTCTTCTGATCAGGAATATTCTCTTCCCCCCTATGAGGATTCTGATGCTGAAGAATATATACCTTCAGCTTCTCCTCCAGAGGACTATTCTTTTGGGGAAACCTTGCATACCATGAGGAAGCATTTCCACTGGGAGAGCCAAGATTTTTCAGAATCTAAAAAGAGGCTCGGGGATTTCCTTTTGCTACCTCAACACAGGCCACTAGCCATTCCACCTATGTTAGACATTGTAGATGATGTGTTTTTGGAGTCTAGTCTTACCCCTGACTCCTTACCTCCAGCTCGTATTAAGCCTGACAGATATTACACAGTTCCTGACTCATAAATTCCTTTTTAAAAACCCTGCTGCAGACCCAGAAGCTATTTCACAGGGTCCCAAAGGAGTTAAGGCTTCCGCTGCAAAAAACCCTACCCCCTCTGACAGAGATTCTAGGACACTGGCTAGATGGGGAAAAAAGGTTTACACATCTGCTACCTTGGCTATAAGGGCCTTAAACTGTCAGTTTCATATGCTCAAATATCAGCAACATGTCATGGCATTGCTTAATCAGAAAATGTTATTAAACTCTGAATGTGCAGAAAACAAGGAAATGCAGGATTTATTGCATGCAGCTGAACAAGTTCGAAAGCATACTTTGCAATGTTGTTTTGATTCTTTGGAGGCCTCCTGCAGGGCCGCAGTTACGGGTTCTGTAATTAGGAAGCATGCTTGGTTAAAGGAACAAAATCTGCCTGATCATGTTAAAGTTAAATTATTAGATGCACCTTTACAGCATGATACTTTGTTGGGTGTTAAAGAAAATGGAGGACAAAGCTAAAGCTATGCAAACTGTCAAAGATTTTTTACAAGTACAGCCACCTAGGTTTAGTAGACACTGGCCAACAAAGAATTGATCCTTTCCTATGTCAGACAGACCTCAAAGGGGCAGATCCAGATGCCCTAGAGGCAGACCCCAAGTGCAAGGTTCATACAGGTCAAAGCAATGAGGTGCTTCTACCTCCAAAGTTGGAGAAGACAAATCACAACCATAAAGGAAACAGTCCCAATGACTTCCCCTGCTTGCACCAAGCACTTATCTCTTCGCAGCACCCGTAGGGGGAAAATTAGCACATTATAACCCAGGACAAGTGGGTTCTAAATATCGTGTCACATGGCTACAAGTTCCATTTCCATTCCCTGCCAAAGGCAAACTGCTGGCCAGATCTGCCAAAAAATCAATGGGCAGAGGCACAAAAACAAGTCTCATCCCTCATGGACATGGGGGCCATTCAACAAGTACCACAGCAAGAGTGGGGACAAGGATTTTACTCGAGACTGTTCTTGGTACCTAGAAAGGACAAGGCCTGGAGGCCAATACTGGACCTATCTATTCTGAACACATTCCTGGATATACCAAAATTCAAGATGTTGACTTTACAGCAGCTTCTGCCCATGCTGGGCAAGAACGCTTGGCTTGTGACTCTAGACTTAAGCGGCATACCTGCATGTCCCAATCAGACAATTATGCAGAAGATACCTCAGATTCAAGGCTGGCTCAATGCATTACCAATTCTCTGCACTGCCCTTTGGCTTATCTACTGCGCCCAGGGTCTTTACAAAGTGCCTGGCACCAGTAATTGCATTCTGCAGACAGGAATACAAATATATCCTTACTTGGACGACTGTCTAATTCATGCAGAGAACAAGGACATTCTTCTACAGCATCTGGCATTTGTGAAAAGATGTCTAACATGCCTTGGGTACACGGTCAACAAAAGGAAATCAAAACTAGTACCCTCTCAAGAGATGATATTCCTGGGTGCAAGCTTAAATACAACTGCCCAGATGGCTTATCTCATGCCAGACAAACAAAGGCAACTGACTACCTATTTCAAAATGTTGGCAACAAAGGCCCAGTTATCTGCAAAAACAATTCTGCAAGCTTTGGGCTTCATGGAATCCTGCATCCTACTAATTCCATATGCAAGACTGCATATGAGGAAACTTCAATGGTACCTAAAAAGTGTTTGGACTCAACATTGCCACAGCCTGGAAGCAATGATTACTCTCATTCCCTGCCTACAACAGGAGTTTCGATGGTGGGCACTGGCCTGTCACCACAACAAGGGACAGCCTTTCACTTTACCCACAGCCAGGCAGATGCTAATAACAGATGCATCAGATTATGTCTGGGGGGCACACATGGCAGGAAAATGTATTCAGGGCACATGGCCCACAGACCAAATGCATCTTCATATCAATCAAAAAGAGATGCTAGCTGTACAGAATGCCCTGACAGCCTTCAAGGATCTACTACATCCAGGACAACTATTACTAAAGATGGGCAATACCACAGTTATGTGGTACATAAACAAGCAAGGGGGCACACATTCCTACCCCCTCTGCCAGCAAGCCATGACTTTGTGGAACACAGCACTGACCTATCAAGTACATCTGCAGGCACAATTCCTGCCAGGAAAGAAAAATACTCTGGCAGACGAACTAAGCAGAAACATCATGGACCCTCACGAGTGGAAACTAGATCCACAGGTCTTCAGCATGATAACAAGGAAATGGGGATGCCCAGACATAGATCTTTTTGCCTCCCCTCACAACTGCCAATTACAGAGATTCTGCACAAGGACTTATCACTCACAAGCATGGAAAGTGGATGCTCTGTCATTCAGCTGGAAAACCCTAACAGTTTATGCCTTTCCACCACTGCCTCTCCTTCCCAAGGTACTCCTAAAAGTCAGACAAGAGAAGCCAAAAATGATTCTGATTGCTCCAGACTGGCCACGCCAGCAGTGGTACCCAATCCTAAAGAGCTTGTCTCAAAGCCCATCCTGGACTTTACCTCAAATTCCTCATCTGACTCAGCAAAACAAGCAGATCCTGCACAGCCAACTCAGAACCTTAAATCTGGCCGCATGGCAAATAATATTGCCACTCAGAACACACCTCTCTCTAAAGCTGTTATGGATGTCATTTTGGAAGCCAGGAGGCCCAGCACCAGGAAATCTTATGCAGAAAAATGGAAGAGATTCTGTGCTTGGAACCAGGCACAAGGACTTGAACCTCTTGTTCCAAATATTCCTCAGATTTTACAATACCTGACTGAGATGCTGGACAAAGGCTTATCCTTCTCATCAATTAAGATCCATGCCTCTGCCATTTCAGCTCATTACAATACAGAACCTCCTATTTTCTCACATCCACTGCTAAGACAGTACCTCAAAGGGGCAAAAAACATAAGACCCCCAAGGAGAGCACCGATACCTACATGGGACCTCAACTTCATCTTGGAAAAGTTCACACTGCCTCCTTTTGAGCCAGCCAATACAGCTGAGATAAAATTCTTATCATGGAAAACTACTCTGCTCCTAGTAATAACTTCAGCAAGAAGAGTCTCAGAGTTATAGGCATTAATGACAGTGGAACCTTTTATCATTTTCCATCCGGACAGGGTTTCTCTAAGGACAAACCCAACATTTATGCCAAAGGTAGTATCCAGTGTGGCTATTAACCAAAACATTCATTTGCCAACTTTTTATCCAAATCCCCAGAATAAAGGGGAGAGACATCTGCACTCCTTGGACATACACAGGCAGCTACGCTTCTACTTGGACAAAACAAAAGCTTTCAGAAAGACTGAGCAACTATTTGTGGCATATGCTGCAGGATCACAAGGAAAGGCTATTTCAAAGCAGACTATTTCAAAATGGATAGGACACTGCATTCATTTCTGCTATGCACAGCACAGCAAATCAGTGCCTAAGAATATTAGGCCACATTCCACCAGAGCAGCAGCCACATCAGCAGCCTTTCTCAGAGGAGTACCAACCAAGGAAATTTTGGAGCCTGCAACTTGGAGTTCAGTGCACACTTTTACCAAGCACTATCACTTACCTCTTTACTCTAAATCCAGAGCAAGCTTTGCCACTGCAGTTCTGCAGGGCCTCATAGCCACTCCTAATCCTATTTAGACTCAGCCGCCCAACCTCAGCTTTGGGATTCACCCCAAATGTAATTACTGCAACAGTGAAACACGATGAACATAGTACAGTTGTGTACCTACCATAAATGTAGATGTTCGAGTGTATTCACTGTTGCAGTCCAGGTTACCCACCCACCATCCCCCTTTCTTTGCTGGGACTTATCTATCCTTCTCTATCCTATACAACCTATGTGGTGTATTTGCTTGTAGATGAAGGTATTGTTTATTTTACTGTATGTTTTTTATTAGCAATTTGTATTGCCTACCTTCTTGGGAGCACCTGACATCTAGGGCAAGAAAAACTGAAGAAAATGGCGTCTGCTACATCTTATATACCCCTGGTGCACTGATGTGAGGGAAGAGGCGACAGCAACTGACGCCGGACCAGGACTTTGGAATTCAGGCCGACTGCGGGTAGCCTGCCAGCAGGATAACACAAGTGTAATGACTGCAACAGTGAATACACTCGAACATCTACATTTATGCTAGGTACACAACTGTACTTTCTGCAGGGCCTCATAGCCACTCCTAATGCTGTTTAGCTCCAGCCTCCCAACCTTAGCTTTGGGACTCTACCCAAATGTAATGACTGCAACAGTGAAACATGAAGAACATAGTACAGTTGTGTACACTTACCATAAATGTAGATGTTCGAGTGTATTCACTGTTGCAGTCCAGGTTACCCACCTGCCATCCCCCTTTTTCTGCTGGAACTTATTTTTCCATCTCTGTTTTATACAACCTATGTGGTGTATTTGCTTGTAGATGAAGGTAAAGTTTATATTGGTGCATGTATTTTTATATATATATATATATATATATATATATATATATATATATATATATATATATATATATATATTTTGCCTACCCTTTCAGGGGGCACCTGACATCTGGGGCAAGAAAAACTGAAGAAAATGGCGTCGGCCACTTAATTTATACCCCTGATGACCTGATGTCAGGGAAGGGGCGACAACAGCCGACGCAGGACCCAAGACGTTGGAATTCAGGCTGACTGAGGGCAACCTGCCAGCAGGATTACCCAAATGTAATGACTGCAACAGTGAATACACTCTAACATATACATTTATGGTAAGTGTACACAACTGTACTTTCTTTGCTTTGATTCTCTGCTGGGGTGCATTCTGTGCAGAGTCTGCATGTTCTCCCTGTATTTGTGTGGGTCTCCTCCAGTTGCTCCAGTTTCCTCCCACATTAAAAGACGTGTCTGGAGTATTTCTCCCTGGGTCTCTGCTGAACATGGACTCCTTCCAAGTCGGACTTTCCCAGTAAATAAATGTTAAATAAATAAGTTGCATATAATGTATAGGGTTAATTTGCTTCTCCCTCGCCTTACTTTTGCTATCTGCTACACCTTGTGATATATATTCCTTCTCTGTTTTATTTTCTTCTTCCCGTCTTACTTTAACCATCTCTTCCTATTGTCCCTTATACTGTGTACTGTTAGTGATTCATTGCTATTGTCACACAACATGCTGTTTATATTAATAATATTTCTTAACTTTCTTGTCTATTATCATTTATATATGTCTGGGCTGAGACTGAAATATGTCAGTTTGGATCAGCGTGCTCTACCATGGTTACCGAATTGAATAAATAGATAATGCATATTCAATTATACAGAGAGAGAGATCAACATAACCTAGTATTAAGGAAATGTTTTCTGGTGTTATAGGTAGAACAAATATTCCTTAAGAAAGAACAAAGCAACAAAAAGGGAAAAAATAGTTGTGCAGGAATGATTACTGTCAATATCGTCATACGAATTACTAAATTATACTGTTGTCGTAACTTATGTAAGATGTGTATCAAAGGTCACTCTGCATTCTTATTAAAAATGAGAAAATAGGATTCAAGCTAATCTTGTTTGTTTAAACTACTCTCTCTCATGTTAAAAGAAGAGATGAGCAGTTTTGCCCTTCTTAGAGCTTCATTAGATCTGTGGGTTTCAGTACTGAATCCTACTATTACAAAATAAGTTATATGCTATAGTTTGTATTAATCTCATCTGCTTTTAGTATCATTTTTTCATAAATATACATTGAACTTTATGTAATGCAACTTCATAACCTTTAAATGTCAGTGTCAATTTAGTTTTTTAATAACATTTGCCATCCTTTCTGTTAATCACATATATTTCAAGGTAGATTGGTACATAAATAGACACTTTCAGTATCAGCATTTCCATAACACATATTAATGTAATTGTCAAGGAGCTTATACTCCTTCAGTTTATGATTAATTTATTTTCAAAATTATAGTGAAAAGCATAATTAGCTTTGTTGAAAAATAAATTGATTAATGAATTTCTAGTTAACCCATTTATCAGTAACATTAATTCCATAGTCTTTATAAAAGTAAAGTCTGTAGTACGTGGTCATTTTTTTCACAGTTTAATATTTCATAGTAGATGTCATTATTTATATGTACTTCAGATGATATTTTAAATGTAACTAGCTTGTCCTGCAGTCTCAGATGTATATTTTTCTTTGTGAGCACACTGTAAACATACATGAAATGATTGTCTTCAACACTTTTGAATATATGCACTGTTTTGAACAGCATATCCATCTATATTTCACATAAATTTAAATTGGATTTGTTTCAGGATAATGCCAAGCCCTTCCAGACATACAAAACAGCACCTTATGGTGACTGACTCATAAATATAAAGAGGGATATTTGCATCACTTGTATTACCTATTTTAATTGTTTGTGCTACTGAACAGTTCTCTAATTTTACTTTTAACACTGGGTTCATATGATTAAGAACTCAGAAACGCATAGCCAGTATGATGAAACCAATAATTTGTTAGGCAAACCCAAGGGTCCCTCCCCTTCCCAAAAGTCTCATATTTGTGGGCTTTGGTACTGAACCCTACTACCCCAAAAGACTAACATGTACTCTATTTTCTGTTAATTGCATAGGATAATAGCTACATGTGATGCCAATTTAGATGCTTTCAGTGGCTTTTTGCATAAACAGATGTACACTGAACCGTATGGAATGCATGTTTATGACTTTTAAATGACAGTGTCAAGAGTTCAACATATACAACTTAAGGACTCATTCAGTTCTCATTACACCATTTTCAATAAAATTATAGTGCAAACCTAATAACTATTCGGTGAAAGAGGGGACTCATTTGCTAGTTTGTTAGCCTGTTTTGCTAAAATTAATGTATAACTCAGTTTATGAACTGTAAGCTACCCTTTCGCTATAATATATTTAATCTCTATCATTTAATCCCAAAATTCTGTTAAAGACCATAACGTGGTTCTTTCCTCTCTCTCTAAATATATGTTTTAAACTAGAATGGCATTATTTTTTGCAAATGAAAAGATAGTTTAAATGTAAATGTATTGCATTGCTGTTTTAAATGTATATTTCTTTTTGTGAGCATGCTGTTTGGCCATACAAAAGATGCTTAAAGTCGTGGACTCCAACTCGTTTGAACATATTCGGTATTTTAAATAGCCAAGCCATCTAAACTTCTAACATATGTAAATTAAGATCATTTCAAAATAAATCAAGGAACGCTTTCCAGCACTGCATATCAATACTTTATGGTTACTGACTCAAGGAGATTAAATAGCGCTATTTATTTATTTATTTCAGTTTGATTACCGGGGAGGTCCACTGGGCTTGGGGGCCCATTTTCAGTGGAGGCCTGGGGAGAAAAGCTCCACATAAACAACAATTTTAATTACAAGAAAGAGTTCAGAGACAGATAACATTACAATTAACAGGTTGCTACAAAAATAGTCTACAATACCAATATCAGATTGCTCAATAAGCAAAAAGTATTAACAATTTCAGTTAAATTTAAATCTATTTTGACACCTATTTAATTCTTTATGTTACTGAGAAGCTCTGATTGCTTGCTTTAACTCAGGATTTCATGTGATTTTGAAAACATAGCCAAGAATCTTGAAACCAAACTTAATAAACCAGTTTCACATTTTAACATACTAGGGCTCTCTTCAGCAAATGCTATAACATTTCTTACACCACTACTATCCTTCAGTAAATTTCATTTTACATATAACTATATTTTGTTAACCATTTTAATTATACTAAGTAGAGTCTGTTTTCAGAGAAGATCTGAGAAGAAAAGCAAAAAGAGATAATAAACATGATGGACTGAAATTATAACATTATATGACACAGAGAAAGAGACAGGATAATAAACGGCACAGTGGTGCAGTGGTTAACATTGTCACCTCACAGCAAGAGGTTCTCCAGTTCGATTCTCGGCTGGGGTGCCTTCTGTGTGGAGTTTGCATGTTCTCCCTGTGTTCACGGGTTTCCTCCTCGGGTACTCCGTTCCTCCCACATTCCAAAGACATGCATCTGGAGCATTTCTCCCCGGGCCTCCACTGAAAACAGGCTCTGTGGAACCTAGTCGGACATTCCCGGTCAACAAATGTTAAATAAAATAAAATAAAATAAAAAATAAACAATACCATACATCTGGATAAGGTAAACAGGCAAAATTTCACAATAGAGATGTTTGTAGTGTAGGATTAAAGCAACAAAACAAAACAATAAATAAAGTATACAGACCAAAGATCATGGAGCATAATATATATATATATATATATAATGAGAAAGGTGCCATCTTTTGACTTAGCTTTTCTGCCTTGCTTCATAGGAATCCCCAGTAGTGCGCTCGCATTCCCCTCAGCAAAAGTTTCAGTCTGTGTCTTGACCAGCCTCCAATCAACCCAAGGCTGTCTCATTGCCCTGCACTGTGAGACCCTGCGTCGGTGGAACACTAAAGTGATTTCAGCTACACTAGTTCCCCTCAACAAAAATTTCATCCTGTGTTTTGGCCAACCTCCAATCAACCCAAGGCTGTCTCGTTGCCCTGCACTGTGAGACCCTGCATTGGTGGAAAACTAAAGTGGTTTCAGCTACACTAGTTTCCATCGGCAAAAGTTTCATCCTGTGTCTTGGCTAACCTCTAATCAATCTCCAATCAACCCAAGGCTGTCTCGTTGCCCTGCACTGCCAAACAAAGTTACCTACAACTTAGAAATCAGGCCAAGAGACAAACTAAACTCAATAGGCAAAATTACTTCCTCAATATCAAAAACAAACATTCAAAAGATCCCCAAAAGGTTTGGCATGCCATTAACTCTCTCCTAAAACCATGCAAAACTCCCCCTCCCACTCCTAACTCCACAAATAACAACAAGGATATTGTCTCCTAATTCAATCACCACTTCACAGAATCCATCTTAGCACTATCCTCCCAACTATCTAAAAACAGCCCTACATATAACCCAACCAAATGTCCTGACAACATCCCATCCTTTACGCTCTCACCTGTTCCCACCTCAACAATTAAAATCACCTCCTAAAACTGAAACCTACCACCATTGCCGTTGACAATCTACCAGCCAACTTCCTAAAAATAGCTGCTGAATCCTTACCCTACCCTGTTTCTATTCTTATCAATTGCTCCATACAAGAAGCATATGTCCCACAACTATGGAAGGTATCATACATTGTTCCACTAAAATAAAGATGGAAACTCTTATGAATACTCAAATTATCACCCTTTTGCCATTCTATCCCCCTTATCTAAAATATTAGAAAAATGTATACATTATCAGGTAACCCAATTCCTAAACTCACACCATCTCCTCTCCACCACACAGCATGGTTTCTGACAACACCATAGCACAAGCATTGCTCTGCTCTCTTTCACCAATCTGATCAACCAACATAGAAATAATAATAACTTTGTATCTGCAATATTTCTAGACCTCTCCAAAGCATTTGACATGATTTCACATTCCTTACTACTAGACACCCTGACATCCCTATCCTTTGCCCCTTCCGCTATAGCCTAGTTTAAAAGCTGTCAAATAGGCAACAATCTATCCAATGGCAAAGTGTACTACCCCCCCCCTTACTCCCAACTACTATAGGTGTAGCACAAGGCTCCGTATTAGGCACACTTCTTTTCTCCAGATTTACCAATAATCTCCATATTACCACACAGCATGCTTAACTTATACAATACATTGACAATTCAACTCTTATCTGTTCAGCTCTATCACTTCCCACCCTACAACAGCTCACCCAGGAATCCTTTAGCTCTGAGGAAAGTTGGATCGCTCAGATCCAACTTATCCTAAACCCTAATAAAACCAAATTACTAATTTTCACCCCCCAACAAAATCATTACCACCCCTCTATCCTTCACTATTTCCTCCAAAAATGGCATGATTATCTCTCCCTCTGACTATACCAACCTCCTGCTGGAATTGATAAAAATCTACACTTTGACGTCTACATTTCACAAATTGTCAAAAAAGTCCTTAAAAAAATGGGAACACTATATAGGCACAGGAAATCCCTCTCGAAACAAGCACGGATTACCCTAGCCCAAACTCACCTCTTGTCTACCCTAATGTATACTGCTCCAGTTCTTACCCAGCTTAGAAAACTTGACCTTGCCAGACTCAAATCATGTTACAGTAAAATCACAAAGTTTGCTAACAACTCCACCTTTAGAACCCACCTTTGCCAGACTCTAAGGGAAATGCAATGGCTGGAACTTCCCCAGTTACTAACCTATTACCAATTATTCATTGCCTACAATGTGGTAACACATCCAGAAAAAAAAACCTGCACTAGGCCAACTTCTCACCCACTATAATACAAATCATCCTCTCCGATCTTCCGAGAAACCCATCCTCTGTATCTCTAGTGCTAACAATACTGCAGGAAAAGCACCGTTCTCAAACTCCATAGCTAGAACCTGGAATAATCTCCCTCCTGCTCTGATTTCTGCCCCTACCTCTTCTCACTTTAAAAACTCACTTAGAACACACTTACAGAATAAGTGGCTATGCCCATGTATTACATAAGTCCTCAAATTATTCCAGTTGTATACCTCACTTCCTAATATACCTACTATAATATATATTACAGGTAGGTCTTCTCCTAATCCTGATTGAATTTGTATTCTTATTCTGTTATTAACCATGCTGGGGTGCCTTCTGTGCGGAGTCTGTATGTCGTCCCTGTGGGCGCGTGGGTTTCCTCCGGATGCTCCGGTTTCCTCCCACATCCCAAAGACATGCAGTAGGTAGATTGGACACTCTAAATTGGCCCTAGGTGTGAGTGTGTGCATGTGTATGCCTTCTGTGGAAGGTTGGGCGCCAGGCTGGCAACTTGACACCATAAAACTCCACTGCCAATCATAAGCGGACAGATGATCCGCTGTGGCAACCCCTAACCAGGAAAAGCCAAAAGAAGAAGATTCTGTTATTAACCATGTGTAACTATTTTTTCCTGTATATATAGGTCTTATGCTGCATACTGTATTTTAGCATATTTGAAAATTCTCTGTATACTGTATTTTAACATATTGTGTAAAATTTTACTTACTGTGGAGCTTTTCTCCCCGAACCTCCGCTGAAAATGGACCTGTGTCCAGTCGGACCATCCTGGTTAACAAATGTAAAATAAATAAATAAATAAAATAAATATAGCTCTTTCACTAAGAGTATAAAGCAAAAACATTTGGAGACAGCTCCTTCACAGAAAAATATTGAATAAAATCCATTTGTTGATGTCGAGAGTGTACAGGAGGAAAACATAGTATACAGCACAGTCTATTTGGAGGCATCCAGTTCATCTAGAAGACTTGTGCCTGAGGTCTGAAAGAAGCTAAATTGTAGAAATGCTGGTATATCTGATACAAGATGTTCACAGAGACTTGTGGTGGTTTGTTGACTAATAAAGTCAATTGACAGAGACAGTTAAAATACTAAAAACAAGAAAATGTAATGCAGGAAGGCAGAAAAGACAGGAAGGATGAAGGCAGACAATTATGACAAGGGAAAAAAAACAAGTAAAAATCTATAATTTTGGTTATAAATGTAATTTGTGTGATAGGCTCATAGGTTGGTACTGGGCTATCTGCCCGAAGGCATATATTAGCCCAGCCATGTTGTGCGATATTCACCGCCCCTTTAGTAGTTCCCTATACCCTTGTACTAGCAGCTAGTACCCTTGGCCCCTATCTAGTAGTACTGCTAGTGTGATCCCCGGTGTGAAATTTCTGTTACCCATCCACTCATCAAGATTCCTCTTGAAGAGTGATAGTGAGGGGCTCTGTCTTATGTAGATTGGGACCCTGTTGCATAGTAAGGGAAGTCTCTGTGAAGGGAATCTATCCCTCCAGCATGTTCTATTCATTGTTGTGTTGAGATTTATATCCCTAGAGCGTGTAGCTCGAGTAGATTTGGTTTTGTTAAGATGGAGCATGTTCAACAATTCTGGGTTGGACATGGCTCTGTATGTTAGACAGAGATCGCCTCTGAGAAAGCGGTATGCAACAGAGAACAGTCTTAGCTTTTTCAATCGTGCTGCATAGGGCAACTGTTTGAGGCCAGTAATCCTCTTGGTGAGGTACCTCTGTGGTCTCTCCAGCTACTGGAGATGTCTAGCCAGGTACATTCCAATTGGTGCATTGTACTCATTAATGGGTCTGATGAGGGAAGAGTAGAGGGGCACCATTACATCTTTAGATCTTGATGCAAACCCTTTCGTGATCAGATGGGTCACATAGAAGGATTTTCTAACCACTTTGGCAACATGGTTATCAAAGGAAAGCTGACTATCTACTTGGGTCCCTAGACTAGATGACTTTCAGACGACTGAAACTACTGTTAATAACTCTGGAAGCTGCAGAAAAACTATAGGTACAATTTTCTACTGTCTGTCATCATTAGATCATGATATACAACCTAGGTTAGACTCTATGTCCCTCTAGCCTCATTGAGTACTCTGGTCTACTACAGATTTATTTTATTTTTATTTATTACATTTGTTCACCGGTTCTGGTTTGAAAGCCGCACTTGCACCTGTTTCCTGCCTTTCCTATAACTAGCCTAGTACAGTTACAGAGTTGTTGTATCCAGGACTGTTAGTAAGCTTCTGAGCCCCCCAAGCCTTTCTGTGTTGGACGGAAGCCTTCTAGCTTATCAATGGGAGTGGTAAGCACTATGTAGCATACCCTCCACGGGAAGAGTGAGTTTTGGCCCAGAAATTGTAGTTTATTGGCCGTTTGGGCAGTTTTCCATCTCTTTCAACTTGCTGGCTTAAAAGCCTGTGTTTGCACTTGTTCCCCACCTTTCCTGTAACTAGTCTAATCCAGGTACAGATTTGCTGTATCCAGGACTGTTTGTAAGCTTCTGAGCCCAAAGCCTTTCTGTGCTGGAGGGAAGCCTTCTAGCTCATCAGTGGGAATGGTAAGCACTAGGTAGGCTATCTACCACAAGAGTAGTGGTTTCTAGCCCAGAAATTGTAGCTATTGGCCATTTGAGCATTTTTCTTTTTTATCTCTTTCAACTTTCTGGTTTAAAAGCCGCACTTGCACTTGTTTCCCACCTTTCCTGTAACTAGCCTAGTCCAGATACAGAGTTGCTGTATCCAGGACTGTTGGAAAACTTCTGAGCCCCGCAAGCCCTTCTGTGTTAGGGGAAAGCCTTCTAGCTTATCAGTGGAGTGGTAAGCACTAGGTGGCCTGTCTACCACAAGAGAAGTGGTTCTTGGCCCAGAAATTGTAGTTTATTGACCATTTGGACAGTTTGTCCATCTCTTTCAACTTTCGGGTTTAAAAGACCACATCTGTGCTTGTTTCCCATCTTTCCTGTAACTAACCTACTGGGAAGCACTAGAAAGCCTTAAACTGATACAAGCCTTCTAGCTTGGAAGAGAGACTTTGGAGTGATTAAGTATCAGTTTTCTGTACTTTCTTGCTGTTAACTGTTTTCCACCTAAATGCCGATTTTCCAGCATTTATTGTGATTTAAAAGCTTGTTTTTTTTTCACATATTGTACTTATTTGACTGCCTGCACTTTTAAAAAGTCTTTTTTTGTTTAAATAATTTAACTGTTGTAGGCTACGCACTAAAGTGCGATAGCCTTTTTTGATCATTTGTAGTCATTTAAAGCTGTTTTAAGTGTATTTTTTTTACTGTTTTTGCCTTATCTTTTCAAAAAAAAAAAAATAAATAAATTCCTTGTTTCCCACCTTTCTAAGCTAGTATAGTCAGGGCTGGCCTTAGCTGAAATGGCACCCTAGGAGAAGTACTGGTCTGGCGCGCCTTAAGCCCCACCCACACCATACTCAAAGAACACCCCTAGAACCACACCCACAGATGGGTCACTCCCAGAAAAGCCTCTCCAGTTCTTTCAATTTTTAAATGCATGAAAAATCAGTCGTACTGTAACAGATAATTTTCTTGGGTGGCAAAAGCCTGGGTACCTTTTTGGCTAGGCTTGTATAGGCCCTAGGGCCAATAGCCTAGTACCTACCTATGAACCTATATGAATCATATTAATATTCACAAAATTCCAGATAGCTGGGCTGGCAGTGTCACTGTTGCCACCCTTAATTTTAGCTGCTGAGACTGTGTCTTGCTGAAATAAAAGTGCTATAAAACATCTAAACTGAAACTTTTTTTCAAAAACCTAATTATCAAATCTTTATATGAGGAAGGGAATGAGATTGACTGCAAAACTCCATCAATACACAGGCAAATACTTTAGTTTTGCCTACTGAAAAATTTGTTTCATCTGTTTAACTGCAAAATTAATAAGAGTATCAAAAACAACAGTTAGGCAATATTTGTGTGACTAGCTGTTTGTATTGACAACTGTTAGTCACTGATACATGAGCATAGCTGACAACTTCCACACCTACATAGGTCCTTCTTCAACTTCACTTTGAATTCAGTGTGTCACAGTCCTAGATTATCCACAGTAACTGCAATGTAAATAAACTGTTTCATTTGTGAGCACACACACACACACACACACACACACACACACACACACACACACACACACACACACACACACACACACACTAATTCCAGTGAGATGCTAGTAATAAGTTTTAGTTCTACAACCCCCTTCTGATTTATGTTAGAACTGTTACCAGTCAGATCAAGCCTGCCAAATGTCTGTTACTCTTTCACTCTTAAGAAAAAGTAAACCAAATAAAATATGGAAATTGATGGTAATGTAAAGCTGAGCAGAGTGGCTCAGTCAGTGACAGATGTCAACAACTAGTTGTCTCACAGCAGTGAGCACCCTTACATCAATAAATCAATAAATAGCCATAAGCTTTCATGATTAATAAACATCTTTTAAATAAAAGAAGCTGGATTATACAGTTAGATAGAATAAGTTTACAGACAATGTACAGTTTTGTTCAGAGGAAATATAAAATAAAATGTTTAAAAAAACTGATGGTTTCTGGAAAAGTATTATCTGACTGCTAAATACTCCTTAACTAAAATCTGTCTAAAAGAGTTATTAGATCCTGCTTACCACTATCTAAAAAGTATAGACTAATGGGTTAAGCACAACAGAACAAACTCACTCTTGCAAGGAATCCTAAAGTCCATGGAACAAGCAAGCAAGGATCTGAGACTCCAAAAAGACTGTCACAAAATGGTTCCTGTAAAAAAAATCTTTACAGTAAAAGGTTCATGCCACTTGGCCTCTGATGGGGTGTCTCAGAAAATGTCATCACTAGAACATATGCATCAACAACCAAGCTGAATCCTCTTCCTATTTCATTTTCTTGGTGCTGCCACTCAGAATTCAAACTGCTGACAATAAACTACACCTGAGTGATCAGGGCCAGCCTTAGCTGAAATGGCACCCTAGGTGAAGTATTACTCTGGCACCCCTTAAGTCCCACCCACACAATAATCATGAAAACCCCTATAAGCCACACACAGGTAGGTCACTCCCCAAGAAAGCCACTCCAGTAATTTCCTTCAATTATTTAAATGCATAGGAAGAAAAGATACATTGCAATGTAGTAAAACTGCAAGTAAAGGACAGTGGAATTTTCCTTTAATAAACCTGCTTTATCTGTTGCTCCTTCACACACATATTTTACTATAAAAGTCATGTTCTCAGAAAATAGAAGACCATGTGCCTTGTTTCAAAGGGTTGCTTAAGTTAATTTAAACAGTTTAATTTACAAAGTCCATGTAGGCTGTATGCACAGATTTCCCCTCATCCAGGGCCATGGTGACTGTCTCAAAGAAGTCCACCAGGTTTAACAGGCATGATTTCCCTTTGAGAAATCCAAACTGAGTAGGGTCAAGTGTTTAGAGATTACCTACATTTTTTTTATAAGGTCCATGATGATTCACTCCATGTCCTCACAGATAAGTCTAGTCAGGCTAATAGTTCTATAGTTCCTGAGGTCTGTGGAAGCACCACCTTTGTGCAAGGAAATACCGGTGGCTGTTTTCCATTCAGCTGGTACGAAGCCGGTGCTTAGACTACAACTGGAAAGAGTACCCAATGGTGTTGCTAATTCATTTTGGAGCCCATGTAGGACACAGCCCAGGATGTTATCAGGTCCCATAGATGCTGTGTTTTTGGCCTGATAGAGGGCATTTGCTACCTGTTCTTTAAAGATACACGGTAGGGGACAGGTGGAATGGATGTCACGGGGTACATGTGGTGGGGACAGGGGAGTGAAGTCTTCACAGAACCTGTCAGCCAAAAGGTTAGCTGCGTCCACACTCTCAGTATATGTGGTATCATTAACTGCCAGTTTTGCACAAATCTGGGCCTTTCCTTTTATGGTATGGATGTAACTATAGAATGCCTTTTGGTTATGCTTTGTTGAGGAGGCTACTGTGGGCACACAGTTTGCTTTGGGTGGACTTCACAGGAAGTCTCATTTGCTTGTTTAAGCTGAGAAGGGAGTGTTTCCAGTTTAGGAGGGCTTGCTCCCTCTTACTCTTAGCAAGAGGCAAAGAAATATTCATCAGTTTATTTGTTACCTGCAGCTGCTTCCCTGGTAGACAAGCTGCTGCAAGGACCCTTTTCAGTCATGATCACAAGCATTTCATACACAAGATGCAGATAAGGTAGTGCAAAAAGTATAACACAGTATAAGAAATACACACACAATTGGAAACATTTTGCAATTAAGTATACAATAGTGTTTCTTAAAAATATACAGAAAGGGAGAGCTTGGGTTTCATCAGCCCAGTGATCATGCAATAATAATCATAGTATCACATAACAACAAATCAACCTGTAGTACAAAAAGATGTTAAGCAAAATCCTTTAATCATGACACATTGTTAAAGAGTGTTTCGCAAGACTTGCATAAAAAAAAGAAAGAAAAAAAAAGAGTTTGGCAATGTGACATGCCATTGGCAGAATGAGAAAATTAAACTGCACTGCTTATAGCATCAACAGCTGCACAGAGTTGATTCTTTACTGTAATTACAGTTCTTCCACTGCACAACTACTCAAAACAGCAGAAATGTTATCCTCTTCTGTAACTTTCAGTGAAAACAAAGTACCTGCATGGTGCATAAGCTAAAAGTTAACTCGTCCCTGTCTGCAGCTAAATCTTCTGTACATTACTTTTAATAATGAGAAGAATCCTTCCATAAAACACTGCCTCATATCTTTACAGACCAGCAATACATTTTCAGTATGTAATTCAGCTAATTCAGTCTACATTTGCTTACAACTTCAGCTTCCCAATAAATGCCACTTCTTGGGTGTAAAAAAAAAAAACTGAAAATGGAAGTTTATATCATTAACCTTAAAAATGCATCACTAGTTAAACATCACTATATTTAAGAAGTTTCTGTCTACATTACTACTTTTATTCCTGTCATGGTAGGACGTTCTAAACAGTAGCATGGTACTGATGTTCTAAACAAAGTACTAAAGTTATACTAGAGTACTCAACATCTCGCAATCAATACTGAAAACTAAACTTTACATTGAACTCTGCAAAATCTGCATCTGAATCCTCTAGCTGATACCCATCACTGTACTTTTTTACCACCTAATAAATTATGTGCTACAAGACTCAACATGCAGACAGTGCAAAAGTGACCATTTTTTCTGGTTCTGGCAACATGAAGCAACCAATTTCTCCAGGTGACCATTTCTTATTAGCAAACTACCCGGTATCAGACAACCAGTACTACACAGGCTATCACCCAAAGTGAGAAGTCTGACAAACTTTGCACTCCACACATATGAAAGACAAAATTGTTAAATACACTACAAAAACACCCATGTCTGAATGCCAAACACCAGATTTACAACCATACGCTGCTACACCCTAGCAAGCAAGGCCCAAGCCGCATGGCTGGATTGGTTATGCAGTAGAATGGGGGAGGAGAGACCTATCCCAGCAGTGGCTAAATTCCCAGCACCTCCCTCGGGCTGCCCGCCTGCCCCATATAGCCCGCAAAAGAAGTCACAGTTTGACTAGCTCACAGCTCAATAGGTCACCCTTTCTGTGGTTTATATTACCTGCCAGGCCCTGTGGAAAACTATGGCAAATCATCTGCTTTAATTCCTACCGGCCCCACAGACTGACCCTGCAACAACTCCACCATAACTCCTTCCAATAACACCAAAAACAACTTACTAAGAGGAGGGAAGGAAGGGGAACAGAGCTTTTGTAAACCAAATGTCCAAACATGTCATGATGCACACATGTTCATGTTCCTCCTTACAGCAGACTCTCACTGTAACGCGAAGGAAAGTTTTTTTTAAAGCATCCTGGCCAACCTGCAGCTGTAAGGGGGAGGGTGCTCACCCCCCCCCTCCCACATGGTTCCAACTTCTGGTTACACTTAAGCAGAGCACTGTGAAGAGTGCAAACGTTGTTAATAAAATAAATACATACATAAAAAATACATATATAAATAAAAACTGCACCTTTTAAGAGGCTGGTCTGTATGGCTCCCTAGGAGGTCGGCTAGCTCGCCTATGCCTAAGGCCGGCCATGAGTCCAGTTTTCAGGCTAGTGCTGAATTCAGGGCTGTGTTACAAGTTTCTGAGTTGCCCATACCTTACTTGGATAGAAGGAAGTTTCTCTGTTCACCTGTGAGAGAGGGGAGCTTTGAGTAGCCTATCTGTCCATGGAGGAGTGGTTCCAGCTCAGACGTTAGTAATTTATTGGCCATTTTGGGCTAATTTCTATCTCTTTCATTTCCTTGCTATAAAAACTGCGTTTGCACAGTTTTGCGTGCCAGACAGCACCAGTTAGCTAGGGTTAAATTATTCCTGGTTCCACTAAGTCTCCTCTTCAGTTTTTCCCTTGAAACTAGTCTAACTCTCAACCTAAGCACTCAAAAAGCATCCTACAGCCCAGCACTTGCTCAGACCTAATAACAAGCACTAATATACCCTGACACTTGATTGCCCAGCAGGGCAAGGCTCTTTATTCACCCCTCACCAACCAAGCAACTAAGCAGCTCACCCTACTATTCAGGCATGACCAAAGGGCAATTTCAGGTGTACTCTCCAGTCCAGCTGGTGAATCTGGGTATCCTGAGTCAATGTTACAACTGCCTCATGTACACAGACAACCCTCTCCTCCTACCACAAAACACTAACATATGCGAGAGATGCAGTTATACTGCCAAAGTGGAGGCTAAGCTGTATTCACCCAAAACTGGAACAGACAGTCAAGAGGAGAAGGTTTACACTTGCACCACACCTCCATCCACACATAGACCTACTAAACCAGCACTGGCAAAAAATACATATAAATACACAAAATCATACTCGGAGGCTCTAAATAAAAACCTGCAAAAGCATCAGAGATCTCCAAAGCAGACACCCAAACAACATAAAACACAAAATCATTGTGCCGCACAATCACAGCCCTTAAGGCGAAATAACATAACTAACACACTAGTAATAGGTGACTCTATAGTCAGGCACACTGACGTCCCACTCATTAGGCTGGACAAGCAGTAGGTTACTGTTAGCTGCCTGTCAGGATCCAGAATCCGCCACATAACACAAGCACTCAGGTCACTCCAGAAAAAATACAAATATAACTCTGTCATTGTTCATGTTGGTGTGAATGACCTGAAACATACCTCCCTGGACTACATGAAAAGAGACATGGAAGAGCTCTCTGATCATGTAGCCCAGGCTGGTACGACCCTGACCCTGAGTAGCATCCTGCCTTTACCAAGAATGATACGTCAGTATAAAGAAAAATGATCAATTTCAACAATTGGCTAAGCTTCTGGTGTCATTCAAAGGGGATCCAGTGTCTGTCAGCCTGGGACGACATGCTTGACAAGCCGCATTGCTTCACAAGAGACGGCTTGCACCTGTCACCCCTAGGCTTTTGAATACTGGACAAGGCTCTTGCTGCCCCCATAGTGCCTTTTTTAGGCAAGGATCAAAAGTCAAACTCACCTCTGTAAACGGCACAATTATCAAAAAACTGAGGGTTATGCTACTCAACGCCAGGAGTTTAAATCTCAAAATGCACGCGCTCAAAGCACTCCTCAGTATGGAGAACGTCGACATCTGTGCAGTAACTGAAACCTGGTTCAAGGTTCCAGAGAGCACCCCAGCACTACCAGGCTAAAACTCATACCATATGTTTTGGCTACAGAGCATGACCCGAAACACAAATGGAGGAGATGTATCCATATTCATCAAGGATACCTACACCTCCAGGTTAATGGCACAGCATAATACTTCTGAGATCATCCATGTGCAACTAACATTGAGCAAATCTGCAATGCAAATTGTGGCCTGCTACAGATCACCCTGCATGGCCCAGGACCACCACTCTACCTTTCTGGAGACAGTGGAAAACATGAAGGTCCTACCAAACACCGTGATATTGGACAATTTCAAATACCCTACCATTAACTGGGAAAACTACTCGAGTACAAACTCCCAGGCCCAGCGCTTCCTGGAATTCATCAACTCAAATGCCCTGGATCAGCTGGTAAACTCCCCTACCAGAGGTGAAAACATATTGGACCTGGTCATCACCAAACAAATTCCCCTGCACGTGGGAAGTTGCACGTCAAGAAATGCTAAACAAATTCAAAAAATAGAGCCAGCAACAAGTGAACCATGCAGTATATAGTAGTTTATTAAAAACTACTAAGACCCCATTCCATATTAAGAAAAAACAGACCGGTTTCGGCCAACAAAAGATCTGGCCTTCTTCAGTGAAATACAAATGACATATAATATGGTATGGTCTTATATAATGAATAAAGACATATCATTGGATGACATTTACATATTAATTGATGAACTCATTAATATTAAATACAAATAGTCTGATAACACAACATATTGAGTTCACTCAAAAACATTCATTGAGTCCTGGATTAAACAAAGCCCCAAGTTTTGTAATCCATTTTTTCTCCCGAGCATCAAGTTTCTTGTGCCAACCAGATTTTTGGCTTCGGTCCCCAATAAGTTTATCTATAATAATAAAGTGGAATTGTGCTGTTGCATGTGTGAGTGTATGTTTATATAAGGCATTGGTAGTTCTTTTACATTTAATATCACTAAGGTGTTCAGACATCCGTAGCCTGAATGGTCTGGAAGTCTGACCTACATAAAATGCATGACAACTACAACAAGCCATATAAATCGCCCAGTCTGTGTTACAGTTGACAAAAAAACGAATATCAAAAACAATACTGCTGTTTCTACTAGTAAATTCCTTGGACTTCAAAATGTGTTTACAATTGACACAATGCCCACAGGGAAAACATCCAATCAATCTATCACCCAAAATAGTAGTTTGATATAATACAGGTAATAGAGACTCAGAATGATGTTTATAATGATTAAAATATCCTGCTAAATTTTTTCCTTTACGAAAAGAGAAAGAACAGGTGTTAGGAATTAGTGATTGAGTCCTGCTGTCAGCTTTTAGTATATTCCAATTGTCTTTCACAATATTAATAAATCTATTAGTATTCCTGCCAAACGTAGTAGTAAACCGAAGTATATTGGATGATGGAGATTTCTGTTTATATATTAATAGATTTTCCCTATTCAAACCACAAGCATGGTTATGAGCCATAGTAACATATCCTGAGCTATAACCTCTGTTCATAAATCTTTTGTGTAGATCCTGAGCATGATGTTTAAAACTAACATCTTCTGAACAATTACGTCTTATTCTAAGAAATTGTGATTTTGGAATGTTTCTTGCTATATGCTTTGGATGAAAGCTGGAGGCATGGAGTAAAGAATTATATTGGGGGAATTTCCTATAAACTTCAGTTTTAAGAGTGTCATCCTCATTTTTAGTAACCAGAACATCCAAAAAAGTAATGGATTTCTGGTCATAGGTAATGGTAAACTGAATTCCCCATTTGTTGTCATTTAAATACTCCATAAATTCATGCAGATACCCAATATCTGATCTCCATACCATCCAGCAGTCATCCAAATATCTCCGCCAGATATCAATATCCGGCAGAAACAAATTATGCATATCATCATAAATCATGATTTCCTCGATATAAGCCATAAAGAGATCAGCATATATGGGGGCAAATGAAGCCCCCATTGCTGTACCCTTAATCTGTAAATAACATTCCTGATCATAGAAAAAGACGTTTTTAGTTAGTACATGCTCAGTCAGATTTATGAGAAAAATATTGAAACCAGGTTTGTACAACTTGGATTTATAAAGCCAGTATTCAATAGCATCAAGACCAGCCCAATGAGGGATGTTAGTATATAATGAACTTACATCCAATGTGCATAGCCACCAATGCTGTTCTAATTGCATATCATTAGCTATGCTCAAAAATTGTGTCGTGTCTTGTATCCTAGATCTTACCCAAGGTAGAAGTGGTTTTAAGTACCTGGTCAAAAACTGTGAGAGTGGCTCAGTAAGTGATCCTATGCCCGAAACTATTGGCCTGCCTGGTGGATGTAAAGGATCTTTGTGTATCTTCGGCAGGAAATAAATAGATTGTCTGGCAGGGTCAGTGATGGTTAGGTGTTTTGATGTTTGAGAAGTAATGATCCCATTATCAACAGCAGAATCTAGAAAATCACGAATTTGTTCACTAAAAACTGGTGTGGGATCAAGAGGCATTTTATTATAATATCGGGCATCGCCCAATTGTCGATGAGCCTCATTATCATAATATTTCCAATCCATAACCACCACTGCCCCAGCATTATCAGCATGAAGAATTACCAATTCCTTATTTCTAACCAGTTCATCTAGGCTAGATATATCACTTTCAGTCATATTATTAGGCATTGGTTGTAAAGAGTTGTGCTGAAAGTGTAAATCCCTGAGTACATTACGTAAAAAAAGGCCAACAGAGGGATGCATGGGTGGTGTAAATGTTGAAGCATGATATTTGAACCCGTCCAAGTGTAGTTGTTCTTCATCCCCCTTGTCCTGAAAAAATAATTTAAGATTAATAAGCCTGCAAAAGGAAAATAAATCTTGTACAAAATTATCCTCAGGAACAAAGAAACCGGGGATAAAAGATAATCCTTTATTCAATAAAGATATTTGTTCAGATGTTAATACAATACTAGAGATGTTGCAAACATTATTCACTTGTTCGTCAATACTTCCATCAAACACAAAAAGGGTTACAAGTCTCCAAAATTTGATGGAATGAATAATGTTTGCAACATCTCTAGTATTGTATTAACATCTGAACAAATATCTTTATTGACACAATCTGGCTAGGCTTATAAACACCCTCGGGCAGATGGCCTAGTACCTACCTATGAATCTATGAACCTATGTCCGACTGGGCCAGAGACCCTTTTTCAGCAGAGACCTGGGGAGAAAAGCTCCACAGTAGCATCATACAACAAACAAAAACATAGTAACAGTAAACATTAGTACAATAGTATTATTTTACAGCATCTAGAAAGAATACAAAAGTGAGGTCATTTTTACTAGTGGAGGCCCTCGGGGAAAACTCCACAGTAGTACAACACATATAAATACAAATTAAAACCCCATTACAAACCTCTACTTCTATCTGGTGACATTCATCCTAAGCCAGGCCCTACAGACACTACCCTGAACAATAACCCCCCCAGTATCTAAACCTGCCACCCCCTCCAACCCACAAAAACAAGTACAATTCTGCTCTATCAACGTCAGGAACCTTGTAAATAAAGTTCACGATCTGTGTGCTTGGATAGCTAACTATACTTCTGACATAGTTACCCTAACTGAAACATGGTTAAAACCACACCATCTGGACAGTGAAATCATCCCTCCTGGCTATAATATCCTTAGATTAGATCGACCTAAAAGAAAAGGAGGAGGAGTCTCCATACTCTACTCCAGCTGTCTCTCCCAAATCAGTCCCACACTAGACTTACCCTCCTTCTCACCAGCTGAACTCCTACTGACCAACTTAAAACTTAACAGTTTCAACGCCATAACTGTCACAGCAATCTATATTCCCCCTGGTGATAATATTAACATACTTGAGAACATCCTATCTCACCTCTCACATACCATCCACAATGAAATAATTATACTGGGAGATGTAAATATTGATTGGCTTACAATACAAGCTCTCAACACTACTTCCTGTATAAACCTACATGGGTTTGAGCAGCTAATTACAGCCCCAACCTACAATAATAAATCTCACTTACCTAGCTCTCTTCTAGACTGGATATTTGTCTCCCACCCTCAAAACTATCATAACTCCCAAACCCTTCCAAATGTCTTCTGCTACCACTGCCCTATAACAGTTACCAGACATACTCCCCACCTTACCAAACCTAACAAATTTATTACCACCCTCTCACTTTCTCATTTCTGTCCTACCTCCTTTATTCACCAACTCTCTAAAATTAACTGGTCTCACCTCAGGTGTTCTCACCACTCTTCCTTTAGATGAAGCTGTCCACTCCTTCAACACTACATTCCTAAACATTCTTAACTCCCTTGTTCCTCTTCGCACGATTAGAATCAAATCCAATACTGCTCATTGGCTCACTAAATCTACCAGAACCCTCATGAAAGACCAGGATAAGATTTGGAAAATGTGGACTAAAACTAGGACCCCATTCTCTTCTTCAGAAATAAAATAAAAAATCATCCATTATGACAAAATAAACTTCTATGCCAATCCTCCCTCTACTCTTAAATCAGACCCAAAGAAATTCTGTAGCTCTATTAAACAAACTCTTCATCCAGGAAACCCTTCCACTCCTAACCCATGTCCCATTGCAACACCTGAAGACATAGCCAACAAATTTAACAATCATTTTATAAACTCAATAACCTCCATAATAAACTCTCTCCCCCCCAGAAACAACACTAGCACCCCCAAAAACTCTATACCTCTTCCAAACCCTCCTAACTCCTTCTCTCTAAAAGCAGTATCAACTAACTATGTAAAGTTATTACTCTCTAAACTTAAACCTTGCTCCCCATCTGTTGACAAGCTACCCTCTTACTTCCTGCAGATTGCCTCTGAACCTCTTGCCTATCCTGTATCAATCTTAATCAACCGATCCATTTCTGAATCCTATGTCCCCACTGTATGGAAGAATTTTTTTACTCTACACATTCACAAAGGGGGCATCTCCTCAGACATATCCATCTTCAGACTGATTGCCATACTCTCTCCACTCTCACAAATCCTACAGAAATGCATTCACAAGCAGGTAATGCATTACCTTCACCAGAAAAACCTTCTCACACCCACACAGCATGGTTTCTGTCCCAAGCATAGTACAACTACTGCACTCATATCATTCATCAACACAGTCTCCCTAGCTTGTGATAACAATAAACTTGTCTCATGCTTATTCCTTGACCTTTCTAAAGCCTTTGACACTGTCTTTCACCCACTCCTTCTAGATAAACTCACTAACTAACATTTCTTTTCCCCTACTATCTCCTGGTTCTCCAGCTATCTCTCTACCCACCAGCAATCATGTAAATGGCTCTCTGCACTATCCTCCCCTCTCATTGTACAAATGGGAGTCCCCCAAGGGTCCATACTTGGATCACTACTCTAATATTTTCACCAGCTTGCTCTACGCCTCTTGTCCCCAGTCATCTCTTGTGCAATATGCTGATGACTCAACTGTTATAACCATTGTTGACAACCCAACTGACCTCCACTCAACTACCCAGGCATCCTTCCACACCATTGAGACTTGGCTTAGTGATAACAAACTAATACTTAATCCAAAAAAAACTAAGCTCCTACTCTTCCTCCCTAAAAACATCACCACACTCAAAAGTACATTTACCATCTTATCCTGCAACAACACTATAATCTCAACTGAATCTAGTACTAAATTGCTAGGTGTTACAATAGATGATCAGCTTACGTTTGATCTCCATATTACTAACTCGGTAAAAAGAACTCATCAGAAACTTGGACACCTTTTCCGTAGCAAGAAATACTTAACTAACACTGCCCAAGTAACTCTCTCCCAGGCTTTATTACTCCCAACACTCCTTCACAGCTGTCACATATTCACAAACCAAAATTCTACACTTATTTCCAAGCTTGAAACTACCTATAATAAGATCGCCAGATATGCAGCTAACCAAACCTACAAGTCACACCACTACTTAGCACTACAGCAACTAGACTGGCTAGAATTCCCTCAGCTGCTCCAACTATACCAACTACAAATCATCCACTCTATCCGCTATCTACCCTCCTTCTGCCCCAGCCTCTCCATTATCATATCCAAATATTCCCCTGCTAGGACGCTACACAGCTCAAATCAAGAATTATTAGACATCTACAAACCCAAAACCAAAATAGGTTGCCTTCTCTATAACTATAACCCAGCTACATCCTGGAACTAACTCCCCTTGGAAATAAAATCCCTCCAGCATAGCAAAAGTTTCAAATTAGCCACAAGGAAATACCTAAAAACAAAGTGGTCTTGCCACTGTAGCCAACCACCCTGAAACCACCATCCTTTCACCTATTTCACCACCTCACTCTTAATGTATCTCTAACACTATTTCCCTGCCTCTTCTACCTCTTACCTTCCTCTATCTCCAGCCACTCTTAATTCTTACAGTCTCAAAACAACCTACCTGTCTAGTCTGTCTCCTATACTCTACCTCCCCTACATCTCCTACTAGCCAGTCTTACTTTCCTTTCTTGTTTCCAAACTCCTATACAACTAAATCCTACCCACTTTAAATAAGCATCTGCCTAACTATTACCTCAGTTTGCTCTCAGCAGCTTAAATAATATTGTAACTAGTCACATTTTCTTCTGCTAATTGTTTAAAACCTTGTTTGTAACAACTCACATACTTGTCTGCCAATTGTTAATACTCTGATTAATTGAATTGCCTGAGGAGCTTTTTTTTTCTTTCCAGGTCTCTGCTTGGAAGATCCTATAACTGATTGTTGCTACTATGTTACTAAAATTTAATAAATTGTTTTCTAGTCCTGAGGAGCTTTTCTCCCCGGGTCTCTGCTGAAAATGAGCCAAAAGCTCAGCCAGACTAACCCGGTTAACAAATGTAGTATAAGTAAATAAATAAAAATAATACAATCAGTAGAACTGTACAATTACTGTTGCAGGAAACAACCCAGTAGCAGTAAATAATCAGTGGGACTGTGCAAGAATAAACAATAGATAGTATATAAGTTAGAGGTTATAAAAGGGATGTTAGGTGGTCTGGAGAAAGGTAACTAAAGGTGGGGAAATAGATTAGCCTGAGGAGAGGCAGGAGCACAGCGGGCATCACTATGTTGGTTGTGAGAGCTGGATACTTTTAGTAGAAGTTTGTTGGAAGATCTGAGGGCTCTGCTATTAGTAATAGGTTGAACTAAAGAGGAGATAGCAGGGCAGTAGTTGGGGTGGTAGATTATTTTGAGGGCTAAGGATAGTTGATTGAAAGATAGAAGGTGGGGGAGCTCTAGCCAGTTTAATATTGAAAGAGCTGAGCAGTGGTGGGATCTGTGTGGGTGAATAGTGGCAAATTTAGCAATTTTATGGTAACATGATTCTAGATTGTTGAGGTCACATTTTCGAGGGTTAGTAAATTTGAGAGAGCCGTAGAGAAGGGTAAATAGAAGGTGTGTGTGAGCTGTGGCTAGCCTGGCATTGGCAGTTAGGAATGGTTTGGCTCTGTAAAGGGAATCTAGTTTGATGTGCACTTTTCTGATGGTTTGGGCGATATGTATATCAAACTGGTAAATCACAAAAAGTGGACTGTGGTGACACAAAACACACAGTTTTATTCACAATACAAATACAGGTAAGCACTTTCGTCGGTTAGAATAATCCAACTTCTTCAGACCAAGAAATAAAACACACCTTAGAATTTATGAGCATGTTTACTGCATTAATAAGAGCATTACTACGAATGCACTAGCTAGACATGTATTAGAACACCCCTCGCACCAGTTTAAGTTTTGTGTGCTGCAACAAGTTGAACGAGATATGAGAGGAGGGCCGTGGGAATTGAGACTAGAAGAATGCGAACTAATGTGGTTAGTTCGCACATCAGCTTATGTACCAGGTCTCAATGATTTTTTATCTATCAAATGCCTGTTGAAACTAAAGGCACAAATTAGATAAGGTTCGTTTTTAATGTTAATGTTTTTATTTATTTGTATATGTACATATTTTCCTATAAAATGTATTTCATGGCTCATTAGCTTAGATGTTAGTATATTCGAATAAGATATGTGCCTTTTAACTAACATGCAGAGGTAAGAGAATATAGGGTTAAATTTTGTATACATTCCCTTTTGTACATTTTCAAACACCATAGGAATAATAGTTGGGTAATATGGAGTTTCATTATGATGTTTATAGGTTTTTAATTGCTTAAATAATGTCAAATATGTTTTTTTTTAATATATATTGTTTGTACCTCTGATAATGATGTTATTCCTGTAGAGTATGAAAAATATTTAAATGGTTGTATTAACTTTAGGGTGAACAGTGTTATCAGTTAATTAATTAAAATTAACAAATATAATTTGTCAATTTAGCATTAATGGACAGTATATAAGGCTAAGGTGTGTTTTATTTCTTGGTCTGAAGAAGTTGGATTATTCTAACCGACGAAAGCGCTTACCTGTATTTGAATAAAACTGTGTGTTTTGTGTCACCATAGTCCACTTTTTGTGCTTTACCAGTTTTTCATTTGAATTCAGTTTTGGTAATACGTATATCATATTTGAGGTTGTCATCTATGGTGACACCTAAAAGTTTAGTGTGATTAGTGAGAGTAATTATGGTACCATTTGCAGAGGTGATTGATAGTGGGAGCTGGGAAGATTTGTTTTTTTTGGTACTAAAAACTATGATTTTGGTTTTGTTGGAATTTAAAATGAGTTGGTGTTGGGAGAGGTAGGTTTCAATGTCCTGAAAAGAAGATTGCATTTTTAGTTGGAGCTCTTGGGGTGAGGGGGCAGAGCAGATAAAGGTAGCATTATCTGCATACTGTACTATGGAGGCATGTTTGGTTGCAGTACTGAGATTGTTTGTGAATATAATGAAGAGAAGTGTACCAAGAACTGAACATTGGGGTACACCCATGGAGATGTGGAGTAGAGGGGGGGACAGAGTTTTCCCACTTTGTAGCTTGTTGACAGTTCGAAAGATAGATGCAGAACCATGTTAGTGAGGGTAAACTAAGGCCATAGGAAGATAGTTTATTTAGTAGAAGCTGGTGGGATATGGTGTCGAAGGCTTTAGACTTGTCAAGAAATATGGAAGAGACATGCTGTCCGTCATTCATGAGATGGTGGATGGCGTTAGTGAAGGTTAGGAGGGCAGTCATGGTACTGTGCTTTGGTCTGAAACCATGCTGAGAGTTGGAAAGGAGGTTATTGTTAAGGAAGTAGGATATGAGCTGGTGGTGGATATATTTTTCTAAAATCTTAGCGAGGGATAGAAGGTATGGCTATGGGATGATAGTTGGTTAGTTCTTTGGAGTGGCCAATTTTGTGGAGAGGTACAATATGAGATACTTTTCATATGAGTGGGACATAATGTTGTTTGGTAGAGAGGTTGATCAGGATAGAAATGGGGTATGCAATTGAAGGGGCTGCAAGTTTTAGAAATTCATTAGAGAGTTTTTCTGCATCTGTGCAGCATGGTGAGTTTGGACAAGAGAGTTTTTATGTAATTAGTTTGTGTGGGTGAGAAGGAGAAGGGACTATGGCTGGGGTGGGGACAGTAAGTGGCTGGGTTGATTGGCTGTCTAGAATGGAGGTGACAGTGTTGATGAAATTGGTATTAAATTGAGTAGAGATAGGGACTGAGTCGTTTAAGGTAGCTGGCGGGTGGGGGAGGGGTAGAGGTATGTCCTGGGTTTAGGAGTTGGTTGATGGAAAGCCAGAATTTTTGTGGGTTGCTTTGTTTTTTTTTTTTTTTTTGTTGACAGTATAGGAATTATGCTTGTTTATCTCTTTTTATTTGTTTTTTTTTTTAAGTTTCTTAGTTATTGATAGTTAAGGAGGTCAGCTTTGTTTTTGGATACTTGATAATCTGACCAGGTTTTGTCTCGATGTCTCATTAGTAGTTTGGTGTCTTTGGATAACCATAGGAGGAGCTTAGTCCTTATACAAACTTTTCTATAGGGGCTAGATTATTAAGAATTGTAAGGAAGGTTTTGTTGAAGTACTGAACAGCATTATCTAAGTGTAGGTACTTAAGAGGGGACCAGTTACATTGTTGCAGTAGAAGGTTGAAAGTAGTGGGGGAGAATTTTTTCTTGGACGTGATGTATTTGCAGAGGATGTTGCTTTTTGTGTACACTCGTTTTCTGTAAAGAAAGGTAGGATAGTGGTCACTGAGGGAGTCAGGTAGGCACCCAGCTAAGAAGCCTAGGTTAGGTTTATTGGTTAGTATCCAGTCTAATGTCGACTGCTTGTTAGAGTGTTTGTCAATACAAGTTGTGCAGTTTATTGTTTGGATGAAGTTGAAGAGATTAATAAAGTTGGATCATTATTAGTAGTGCAGGAGTACCAATCTAAGTTGAAGTCACCAAGAACAATAGTTTCTTGGGTGAATTTAGTGGCTACCCAGAAAGGTAGGTGTTCTATAGTGGGGAGGTTGTTGCCAGGAGGGAGGTAGGTGGCAATTATTATTATTATTGCTTTGTTGGGGTTGATTTCAAGGTGGGAAAGTAGCATTTCAGAGTTGGGCAGAGTGGGAGGAGTACAGTTTAGTTGGGCTACTTTGAGAGTATTCTTAAACATAACTGCAACACTGCCTCAACGTTTGTTGATAGAATTTCACTGTCCTTAATGTGGAGCTTTAGCCAGGTTTCTGTTATTACTGCTATATCTGGTGAGTAGGTGAATAGGGTAGTGTGGAACTTTCCACTGGTCTTATTTGTGATGCTACAAAGGTTGAGATTTAACAGGAGTAGATCTGAGTTAGATACTTTCTGGAAGGGGGAGGGGGTAGGGATGCAAGTGAGGGCTACGTTGAGATGAGGTGGTGGGAGTGGGGCCTGCAGAGGATATTATGTATTGTGCATAACTGTTGTAGGAGCCTGGGTTTGGATGGATGTCAGCTTGGAGTTTAATTTGGGTGATGGAATGAAGGAGAAGAAGTTTAAGTTTGTTTGTTAGTTTGAGGCATATGGGTGTTGGGGGTGTAAAATAGTGGGTATGTAAGTGTTTGAGAGGTGAGAGGTGAGAGGGTGATTGGTTGAAGAAGTGAGGGCTTATGTTACTGTAAGAGTGGCAATCAGAGTGGAAAGTCAAGTGTGAGAGTGTAGGTGATCGGAAGTGTTTGACATGGAGTGAGCGGAGGGAGGTGGAGTTGCAGGTGAGGTATAGAAGGTGGAGAAGCAAGGTATTGGTGAGAATGGTGTAGAGGTAGTGCATGGTAGTTGGGAGGTTGAGGTATGGGAGGGTAGTTGGAGAAAGAGAGCGGAGGAGTCAATAGCTAGGTAATGCAGGAGGTTCTGGGTAGGTGGTGATGATTGGGAGGGGTGTGGTAGGTGTGTGGTTAGGCTAGATATAAATCAAATGAAAGAGGAGATGGGAGGGAATGGGAGTAGGTTAGGCAAACAGAGCAGGTTTGCCCAGCTGGAAGAGGGAGGAACGCCAAAAAACAATCAGTCCATGAGGTATATCACTGGGGTGCCTGTAAGCAGGTACATTGGACTGTACTGGTGAAGAGAGAGCTCTTTACTTTTCCCTTTTGTTGCTGTTTTATTTTATTTTTAATTTAGAAAGGGAAGAGAAGACTGCTAGGGGGATGAGTAAACTCCCGTGATGATTCAGGAGGTTTTACTATATATGTTGGGGAGCAAAGGTGGATATATTCTCTATAAGCATTCAAAATCAGAGAATACAGTACACATTGACTTTGATGTGTTTATCCCATCATCTAGGGGAAGAAAGCAGCAGTAGATAAAGATGAAGGCATAGCACATGAAGGGAGGCAATGTACAAACACTACGGGGAATAGAGGCATCCTCAGGGCAGTCTGTAACTGTGCAGGCCCCTAGATTCTAGCAACTATGAAAGACAACAGTAAAGGAAAGCTAATGCAGCAGGCAGTCACATACACTGTGAGGCAATTGAGAGGCTCATCACTGCCGACAGGCAGAGGGAGTTCAGGAGTGTATTTCAGTCCCAAAAAAGCAATGTATAGGATGCAGTAGAGTGGGAGGGCAGCCTGAGCAAGAACAAAGGTCGTTCAAGCTGAAAAACAAAAGACAAGAGAAGCAACACATGAAAAACTTAAAATAACTTGAGAAAGTCACATCAGAGGTACTTGCTTGCTGCCATTCGGTCCTTCCCCATAACTGCCTGATCATATTCTTATTCAAGTTTGAGTGTGAGCAGCATCCCGCATGAGTTAGTTGCAAGATGCTCAAGTCTCTGGCTTCAAGTCCAGGGTTTCTGAGTACTTGGGCCTTGACAGCTTGTATTTTTCCCCGAATATTCTATTATCTATAGTCATTCATCTTCTGTGTTGTCTGCTCTTCTACTTCCTGCCTTACTGTTCCTTTCTCTGTTACATTTCATTGTTTAATAGTCTTTAATCTGGTGACAGACACATAAATGTACATGGGTAAATGATGTGAAATACTACTAAGCACTATTTTATTCTTTACTGCAACATTTGTTAGTTGCTTGTAACTAGCCTTGTGCATATTTTTCTGCCCATCAGTATATTCACTTTTATTTATGAAAATTGTGTGGAATTAGTTTGCCTGTCTTGAGTGATTGTGTATGCTGAATTATAAAGTAATCTTTTTGTACTATGATGTAAACTATTATTATTGTACGGTCTTAAATTTAACTTTTATCTGTTTTTGGAGAGTTTACTCATGGGATTCCAATGAGAATGTGTTCTTTCCAGCTGGAAATTCTCATTTAGCAAGACTAGCAGACACATCTAGCCTTCTGATAATTACTAATGTCGATGCTTATTATTAAAGATAACTGATGATCTACTGCACTTAAGAATATCTTTGTTATTAATACATTTGTTAAATGGATGGGTAAACCCATTGGACAAGTGTCCCTTTTCAGGAGCAGTCCAAAAGCACTGTCTGATTGCCACTTAGAGCCCCACTGTAGGCATATAGAGGGGTAGAAGGAATCAAACTTTGAATTTGGTAACAGGAAGCAGTTCATCAGCAGTTCAGAGCCTTACATCTTTGTGCTAACGGCTGGGATATGTATCCTAAGTACTTTAAATTCAAGCATATGAGTGCTGGTCTCTCCATGTTAATTTGGTAATTTACTCATTTTTAGATCAAAGTAAATTTACAAAGCTAACTGTATATATGGGGGTAACACCACAGCTTTCAAATACATTCAAGTGATTCTCAATTATAGCATCTGCAGATTATCTCCCCCTCTCATTATTTAGTATGTGCTTACCTCCACCTTTAACAGTATGTGTTATTCTACTGAACTACAAGAAATAAAAGAGGGAAACTTCAGTGGACTTAGTTATAGGAAACTGCAATATTGTTCCAGTGTTACAGGCAGCAAGGAAATTCTTCACTGTGTCTCCTATTCCTACAAGTGATTTCTGTTAAACCCAAAGAAAGGTAAATAAATAAACCAGCCAACAAATGCATTAAGAAATAAATAAATAAGATTGTGAAAGGAATTTTATCTTCACATTGCAGAAATATGTTTAGTGGTAAGCATCTACACTGTCAAATATAGTATGCTGTATGTTAATAATCTAACATCTGAACCACAAATAAATGAGACTATTGTAAGAAACTTAATAACTGTTCTTAAAAATTAAGATACTCTAAAACCATCAGCAAGCCTGCTTTGAAAACCTATCTTCAGTAAACTGCTCTAAAGATTTTTATTTCAAGTATTTTTACAAAAGACATAAAGTAACAATTGGACAGTGGTTACAAAGCTAAATGAAGCTGCCACATTTTATGTACAGGTATGTAAAAGTAATTTTTCCAGATGTTAGACAAATAGTTTTCTTGGCTTTATCTGCCTATTAAGAATGAAACTGGATATGTTGGAGACTCAACAGCCATTTTAAGTATTCTGAGGGGAGGTTAACATGGCTAGAGTGGTATATTTGAACTGAACTAGGAGTTGCTGATGGTTAATTTAGGAAGAGAATTAATATGGAGAAGAGGTGTGCTTGTAGTTTGTTGGTGGGGTTCTTATATATGTGTGGAGACTTGTTATGGATGGAGGACAAAAATTCAACAAATAGTTAAATTGGCTATAGAATGATATAAATTGACAGACAAAGGTTGTATTGAGTGTTATGGGTTATGATTATACACAGATGATCAGAACACATAATTGATATTGTGATTGGTAAATTGATGGTGTATAAGGTCATGTAACCAATTTCTACTTGCACTAAAGTTTGGTTTCACAGTTCCCTAAAGAGAGATGTTGAGGACACTGCTCTATTTTGAAAGTCAGGATTTTCAGGCTTTGTCCTTTAGTCTCATGGATTGTTTTGTGGGTTTTGTCAACCAGTGGGCAGGGTTATAACTTACCATTTTGTGCCTAATCGGTGAATGTTGATTTAAGATGCTAAGAAATTTTTCATTAAATTGTGCAGCAGCTGCAACCATTAGGAACAATGTTTTTAAACTATGCCAGTTGTATTGTTTTAGGGAAGTAAAAATGCATCTTTATGAAATTTAAATACATTGTGGACAGTGTTGCAATGGTGAATGTTTGGTTTTGGTATGAGTGTTGATAGTCTCCTTATGAAAGTTGTCAGATGATCATTAAGTGTATTAGTAAGGGTACCTGAAGAGATTATTTTATTGGGATTACATGTGAGATCCCAATCAAGAATAGAAGCTCTGTAGGTGGAATGTATATATCTGGTAGAGGAGTAGACTAGCTGAGTGACATTGTATAGGTTAATAGCATTAGAGGTGGTAGTTTTACTTCTAGTTAGCCAACTGATATTTAGATCACCTAAGATAACAGTTTCTTGGTTAAGGTAAGAGGTACATCAGGACAGTAGGTCTTTTAATATGTAGTTGTCACACTCCAGTAGTATGAAAGCAATGGCTATGCAGATGCTTTTGTGATCATTAATTTGCAGAAATGGCATGAGTATTTTTGGATTATTGAAGAAGGGGGACTTTAGGAGATAGTTTAATATTTCTGGGTTAGATTATTACAGTGCCACTTGTTCTTTTATGTGGTTTATACAATCTCAAGACATTATAGCTTTGAAGCAATACAGTTTTAAGCCATGTTTTGGTTATAGCAGGGACATCAGGGGATAAGTAGCTAGCCATGCATGCAGTTCAGGGATTTTGTTGCTTTGACAATTTATATGGTGCCGAAGTAGGCTAGGTGTAGAATAAGTCTGAAGGTTATTGTTGATGTACTGAGGGTGGAATAGGTGGATTGTGAGCAAGGGCAGGACTTGGGTGAATATCATCTGATAGGGTTAGTTGTGGACTGTTGACCATGTAGGGGAACATAATTTGGGTTTTGTCTGTGTTTTATTCCCAGTTTATAAATAATTCTGTTGTCAGGGTTTAAGAAGCATGTCTGTAATTATAGGAGAGAGTAAGGGAAAAGGTGAGGAGAGATGGGAAAATGAATCTATGCTGTGGAGAAATCCTGGATATAGTAAGCAGCTGAATGTGTAAAGGAGTATAAAGTTTACTGTGAGGTTTGTGTGGTATGCAGTTAGATAGAAAAGTAGGGGAAGGAGAATGAAGCAGGGGTTGGTAATATGAAGCATAGTAATATTCTGCGGAAGAGCTGAAAAGAGGAGAACATTGTTATAATTTGATGATAATGAAAGGCAAAAGACTGTGTATAAATATAGGGAGAGTATAAAATGAAGAGTGTGAGTTAATGATGCAGAGTATTCTTAGATAGTTGGAAGATAAAATTAGTAGATATAAAAGGAGGGAGCTATTTATTTATCCTTTGTTAACCAGGTTAGTCCCACTAGGCTAATGGTCTCCTTTCAGGGGAGACTTGAAGTGGTATTTATACTACTAGGGAACATTTGGCCAGGGCATCAGGAACACTTTCCTACTGTTTCAGATAGGTGGCATGGAATCTTTTACATCTACCTGAACTATCACCAATACAAGCAGTTCAATGTTTCATCTGAAAAATGGCATACCCGAGAGGGCAGCACCCCCCCCCCCCATGCTACCCTGCAGTGTCAGCAATTGATCTATCTGGTGCAGAGGTAGAGCCCACAGCCTTCTGCACCAAAGATGAGTGTGCTACCTGTTGTGCCAGGAACATATAGAAAATAATTTAATAGCAATGGACAGAAAAGGTAGACTGCAATAGGGTTAGCCACCTGGTGGTGTGACACTCGTCTCTCAATGATTGTCACTACTGAAGCAACACTCCATCCCCATGTGCAAAAATGGGAAAAGGGGTTGTGGGTAGATGGATGGAGAGAGAAGGTAGAGATACTGAGTGGAAAACAAGGGATTTGTACCTGATAGTTGGTACTGGTGAAAGACTAAGATAGGCTGGTGAGAGACTAAGACAGGCTGATTGAGAATTTGATTGGCTTGAGATAGAGTCGAAGAAGATCAGACAGACCTACATGCGTGGAATAGGATGGGGTGATACTGGGTATTTGTAAGAGACAAGGATATTGGCTGAAATCTATATCCGGAAGTGATACAGTAGCTTTGTTTGGGGTGAGATTGCTTATTTGTAAGAGCATAGGATAGGCAGGTGATTTGATAGTATGATTGGCTGAGATGCAGTGAAGGGAGGAACAGACAAGTCTGTAAATGTAGAAAAGGGTGGAGTGGGTGGGATTATGGTTAGAGTAGGGGAAAGAAGAAAGTCTGGGTGTTAGTATGGGCAAGCAGAGCAGGCTGTACCCATCCATAAACTCTGCAACTTGTGATAAAAAATCTGTAAAAAAATTGTAGAAAAGCAGTAATGGAAAATTAGAATGTTAGAAGGAGAAAAAGCTGCAGGTAAGTGTAATAGAAGGGGAAAGTTTAAGGGTGAGAGGATTGGGGTGCTTATTCCCCAGAGCAGAAGCAGACAATTTTTAAAATACACAAAATTAAAAGTCAATGAGGCCAGGATAAGTTAGCCCCTAATGTAAACTGTCAACACACATTCATTTCCAGGTTGTTGTTTACAGCCCCTTGTAAAGTTGTACAGTCAGTTATAGCTAATAGAAAAAAAGAAAACTTCTTAAAATTGGTGCAGTTATTAGAATGTTTATATAGTACATTTTTAGATCATTCTTATTGATGGCTAGCACATGCCCATATTTCTCTCTGTTTTGCCTACATGGTATGCTTCACAAGTTACAAGATATACTGCTGTTAACATTTACAAAAGAAAAATGGAGGCTAAACACCATTATAAACATTCTAATAAAAGTACCAATTTTTAAAAAGTTTTCAAATGGATTCTACAAGTTTACAGGGGGTAGGGGTTGTAATTAACTTGATGGAAATCAAAGAAGTGTGTTGACAGTTTATATTAGGGCTAACTTGCTTCCTGATCTCAATGACACTATTTTTATTAACTGTATTTTAAAAATGAAGGCAGCAAACTCTAAGAGTTTGAATGTAATTGGTTAGTTTTAGAACATGTGATGTTGGGTGTATGTCTTTTTAAACTGGTTAGTAACAAGAGCTGTTATTTTAAAGACGTCTTTTGACTAAACAGAGACAAACGTGTTAAAATTATTTACTAGTCTGCCGTTTACTTATTTGGAGTGCTTTTGCTTATGTATTTTATGGATCTCCAGCTACACACTAGCCACTAATCTCATCAGAAATATTTGTAACAAAATGCTTACACTTATACTTAGAACTTATATGCAGCCAACATTGGTAGCTCAGTGAAGCCCCAGAGGAAAGGTTTAGCAACTGCAGAGTGCACACTTGGTCTGTATCTTTTAAGATGGGGAGGGATTTGGCAGTTTACACTGTGCAGACTATGCTAGAAGGAGAGGGAAATAAATAGGGAGCATTGCTTACATTTTTCATCCAGATATAGAATGAAAAAAAAAAAAAAACAGAAAAGAGGGAACGTTACTTAAATTTTACAGGTAATAAAAGAGTGACCATTACATTACATCTGTGATTAACAGTGTACAAGTGAAGTTGAAAATGAAGAAAAAAAAAGCAATGATGGTAGAATAGAAGTAGAAAATGAGAAAAGAAAATAAACGTCATAGAATGAAAATAGTTTGTTAAATGCTCCAGGAGAGATTCATAGGTTAAGTAAATACTGTAGCTATGTGTCTGTTTGATAAACAGATACATGTACTGGTCCTATGGACTCTTTTCAGGCCTGACCAAACTAGGTAAAAGACAAACAAAAATGCAAAGCAAATTATAGCATAAACCTAAGGTAAGACCAACAAACAGAATGACACCTTCGCAGAGGGTTTCAATAAAAATCTACTCAAACAGCAGAGACTTCCAAGGCAGAAATGCACTCAACCACCCACAACACAACACTAATCAAGAGACACATAACTCTCTTAAACAGTGTGCCACTCAACCAAAGCCCCTAAGGCAAAACAACATGCCCAACACACTAGTCACAGGTGACGCGATAGTGAGGCACACTGATGCACTGATGTCCTACTCATAGGTTGAATAAGGAGAAAGTAACAATCAGCCTCTCAGGTGCCAGGATCCGCCATATAATGCACCCAATCAGGTTTCTCAACAGCAGGTACAAATATGACTCTGTCACTGTACATGTGGGTGTGAATGACCTAAGATGTACCTCCCTGGACTACATGAAAAGAGACATGGAGGAGCTCTTGGATTATGTAGCCGAGGCGGGTATGACCCTAGCCCTGAGCAGCATCCTATCATCACCCAGAATGATACCACAGTACAAACAGAAAATGATTGATTTAAACAACTGGCTAAGTTTCTGGTGTCATTCTAAGGGGATCCAGTATCTGTCTGTCTGGGATAACATGACTGACAGACCTTGATGCTTTGCCAGAGATGACCTGCATCTGTCATCCCTGGGCTTCCGGATACTGGTCAAGGTGCTTGCCACCCCTATAGTGCCTTTTTTAGGTGGTGTTCCAAAGACCAAATTACCACTGTAACAGCTACAAACAAATGCAATCTGAGGGTCATGCTGATCAACGTTAGTAGTCTAAATCTCAAAATGCATTCACTCAAAGCACTCCATAAAATGGAGAACATTGACATTTGGGCTGTAACAGAGACCTGATTCAAGGCAGCAGAAAGCACCACTGCACTACCAGGCTATAACTCATTCCACACCTTTTGACCCCAGAACTTGGACCGAAGCTCCAAAGGCGGTGGTGTTTTCATATTCATAAAGGATGTGCACACCTCCAGACTAGTAGCCCAATATAACGCATCAGAGATACTTCAGGTGCAGCTAACATTGGGTAAGACAGTGATTCAGGTTGTAGCCTGCTATAGGTCCCCAACCATGTCTCAAGATTCACACACCATATTCCTAAGCACCCATGAGAATATTAGGGTCCAATCGAACACTCTGATACTGGGTGACTTCAACTACCCCTCCATTAACTGGAAAAATAACTCATGTAAACATGCACTTTCCCAACATTTCCTGGAATTCATTAATTCCAATGCCATGGATCACCTCTTTCTTACCCCCACTAGAGGTAGCAACATCCTTGACCTGGTCATTACTAACATGAGCGACTGTTGCTCTACACCAGTAGTCAACTCCTCCCTGGTTAGATCTGACCACAAACTAATCACCTTGGAAATCCACATCCCTCCCACCCCCCACACCCCACAAAGGTAACCACCATGAAAAACTTCTCCAAAGCTAACTTTGGGCATCTAAAAACAGAGGTGGATAACTTCACAGCACCCATTCAAATGGAGAATAGTTGCATGACTGCCAAATCATACACCAATGCATTGCATGAGCACGCACACAAATGCATGGATCTCACCATACCCAGTAGAACCAAGACACTGTCCTCTAAAAAAGGAAGCCAATCTGGTGGTCCCCTGCCATAAGCAAACTCTACAACAGAAGGAGAAAACTGATGCAGAATAAGGTGAAGTCCCAAGACTGGAAAATCTCCATTATCAGCCTCAACAAAAGGTTGAGATCCCTTATCAAATCCTCTAAAGCTAGCTATGAAAACAGAATTGCAGCAGATAATAAAGACAACCACAAGACATTCTATAGTTATGTAAAGAATCTCCACGGCAATACCCAGATTTTCTCTGAGGTGCTGCACAATGATACCTCCTATACCGAGCCAACAGATATTGCCAATATACTGGCCGACAGATTCAGTGCCAACTTTACCCCTCCCCCCAAAAGACTGATCACAATACCAACAGATTCCAAGGTACCCAGTATTACTGCTGCACAGGTTAAAACAGCACTGTCCAAGGCCAAGAATACAGCTTCTATGGGACCTGACAATATCCCTGGCTGTGTTCTACATGAACTACAGAGTGAACTGGCACCTCATCTGTGTGCCCTGTTCAATTACAGCCTCACCTCAGGTTTTGTCCCTACTGAATGGTGCACTGCTACAGTCATCCCTCTCCACAAAGGAGGAGCAAGTACAGACCCTGGGAACTATCACCCTATTAGCCTGATGAATCTGATATGCAAAACTATGGAATGCATCATCATGGACCTAATAAACAAGGATATAGGGAATCTCCAAACTCTGGATCCCACACAATTTGGTTTTGTGAAGGGTAGATCATGCCTGCTCAACTTGGTTGACTTCTTTGAGTTAGTCACCAGAGTTGTGGATGAAGGCAAGGTGGTTCATACAGCCTACCTTGATCTGGCCAAGGCCTTTGATACCATTCCCCACTCAGGAATCATAGAAAAACTCACTAAGCTAGGTATCAACCCCTATATCACTAGGTCGATTGCAAACTGGCTCACAGATAGAACCCACAGTGTGAAAGTAGCTGACTCCAAGTCAGACTGCCGACCAGTCACAAGTAGAGTCCTACAGGGTCAGTTCTGGGTCCTCCCCTGTTTGGTATCTACTTCTCTGAAGTACAGGCCAACACAAAGGGACTCTGGCTGACAAAGTTCACAGACGATTGCAAGTTGGGAGCGATTATTAACTCCTCATGTGATGTTTGCATCCTACATAAAGGCCTCACTGAGACCAACGACTGGTGTCAGACCCATTCCCTTAAGCTCAATGCCAAAAAATGTGATATCATCCCCTTTGGGAAAAACCTGGTTCCCATAAATTACCATGTCGATGGTAGTCCATTGAACAAAGAAGGCATTATAAGAAATCTGGGAACACAGGTTGACAGCAACCTCTGTTTTGACCACCACGTTGCCACTGTGGTCAGAAAGTCCTTCTATGTGGCACATCTCATTACTAAGGGTTTTGCATCCAGGAAGAAAGAGGTCATTGTCTCCCTCTACTCTTCCCTCATTAGGCCAAACATTGGGTACAATGCCCTATTTGGCATGTACCTCACTAGACACCTGAAACAACTGCAGAGGCCACAAAAGTACCTCATGAAGAGGCTCCTAGGCCTTAAACACTTGCCCTATATGGACAGACTCAAACAAATCCAACTATGTTCTGTCTCATAATGCCTACTTAGAGGCGATCTCTGTTTGACTTACAAGCCATGTCTGACCCAGCTCTGTTAGAAATGCTACATCTAAAGAAATCCCAATCCCTCGGCACCACACACTCCAGAGACCTTAACTACATTACCACAATCAGTGCTGGACGGACAGGTTCATAACCCAGAGACTACCCATGCTATGGAATAGACTTCCCATATATGTCAAACAGAGCACCTCACTGGCCATCTTCAAGAAATAGGGAAATAGAAAATTCACCCCAGGGACCACTCCAGTGACTCTACTCGACAGAGACACTGGGTACTAAGATCAGGTGGCATGATGCCAGGTTAATCCTATGGGCTAGGCTTGTAAAGGCTCCAGGGCCATTAGCCTAGTACACACCTATGAACCTATGAACATGAGAAAAAGCATCTCAACCACAAATTCAACATTAATGATAATGATGGGGGGACACAGTATACTCAGAGTACTCCTTGCTGGGAGATATTTTGTACAGTCTACATGTTCTCTCAAAGTCCACATGCACTTTCAGTATGATCTTTGTTTTCTCCCACACCTCAGAGACATACAGGGTAGTGAACTGTGTATGCTCATATTTTTCATAGGTGTGTATGCAATATGAATGTAAGCATGCATGTGCCCTTTAGTGGATTGGCATGTAGTACTAGATAGGTTCTTCCTTAGACCCACTGCTTACTGAGATGCTTTGATTCCTCATAACCCTGAATTGGATTAAGTAGATTCTAGAAAAGGAAGAATTACTTGGCGATGCCATGTTTAACTTAATTTTTTTTTTTCATAGGCTGAAATATTACTATTGGTTGACTTTATGGATATTATTTTAAAGAACAACTATTTGTATGTCTATGCTGAATATTACAGAGAGACTAAAGAGGTTGGTTTCTGCCGTGATATATGCCAATTGTGTTCTATGGGTATATGATCATGGGGAAAGACCACAGTTTTTCAAATGAGATGTTTAAGCATTGTAAAACATGTCTTGGATTTTTGGATGTATTTTTTTTATTATCTGGGCATGTAGTGAACAACAATTTGCTGAGTGCTGAGTTTATTATACATTTGGAAAGTACAACAGATTTTTTATGTTTTACATACTGTACTAATTATATCAATATTAACTTCTTGAATGTGCAATTGGATAGGTATGTGACAGATGGGCTGGTTTCAAATATACCTAGAAAACCAACAGCTATCAACCCATATACCAGAAAAAGTATATGGTTAAATGTTAGTTTGTTAAAGACCCTAGAATTACCTCTGATGATGAAGTATTTCAGACTGAGGTTATTAACTTACTTGGGATGCTCCTAGACAGGGGCTACCTACAAGAGTTAATTGAACAGAAAAATATAAGATAAAGGATGAGAAAATCTCAAAATACAGGCCAATTATTGGATATGGCTTGGGTAACTTTTTAAATAAACATGAAGCAATAACAAATGAGGCAACACATACCCAAAATAATTTTGTAATGGACTATCCTTCTAATAGTGCAAGAACAGCAACATAAATTGGAGAATTTTGGAAGCAGTGAATGAGTAACTGCAGGTTCTGATGATGTCTCGATTAAGCAAAAATTTACTCGGATTTCCAAATGTTGCCTCTACAAATTGAATACATCATTTTTAGTTGTTGCCTCCATCAATTATAACTCTCTTTTTCTTTCTGTGAAAACTCCTGTTTGTATGGACGTTGTATACAAATGCATTTTGTAGATAGTGGTGTAATAAGCTGTAAACATCTTCTGGCTTGTGAATGTTATAACTTTCGAAGAGATGCACAGATATAAAAAATGTACTTAGTAAAGTACACACAGTAAGACTGGTTGCGAAACTACAGTGGTTTAGTCTTAAAAACTGGTGTTCAAGCACATTGCTGAGTGAAAGGGGGAGGGTTTTATCTAATCTGAAAAAAAAAACTTGCATATAATCAAGTAAAGCTTGTTTTTTTTCAAGAAAAACAAGACTTGCCCTCTGTGACTGGAATGAGAATATTGAAAGGAAAATATTGTGAAGATTCTCCACAGAGTATTTCATAGTCTCCTTGTTTTGGAAGTCAGACAAGAGTCAAATAAAGTTGGTTAGCTGACTTGGTGAGTGACAGGTAGCTAAATCAATTTTATGTGGTTGAGTCCAGGTCTGGGGTGGGTATCTGGGGACTGACCACTACTGATTGCAGTAGTGACCGATTGATTACATGGCAGCAGTACTGCAGGCATTGTACCAGACTATGATACAAAAGCTGGAGCTGAGTCAATGGATAAAGATCTAAGTTTACCAGTCACCATCCACACCTATGGTCAAGAGCTTTGGGTAGTTACTGATAGGATAAAATTGAGAATATGGGTAGCAGAAATGAGGTTTCTTTGCAAGACACCTGCACTCTACATGAGAGAGTCATGAGTTTATCAATCGAGGTGGACCTCTGAATACAGCAACTGTTTTTCCATTCTGAGAGGAGTCCAGTAGTTTGGACACTTTCTGAGCAAGTACATTGAGTGTCTCCCATGGAAATTATAGTAAGAAAAGTCCACTGGAGAGAGAGGCCTCAGGATAGACCAAAAACATTTTGAAGGGATTTCATCTTTCATCCTGGCTGAAAATATCTGGACATCTCAGTGAATTATCTGTTTGTTTATTTATTTATTTGAAAGACTTGATAAGACTGGAGTATACTGGAATTAATTGGAAACAACTGAAGTGAGACTGGAATGAAAGTCTTTGTCTGTAAATTACACAAACTTGTACTGAACAGGTTGTCTTTCCATTATGGGCCAAGTCTTTTGTACTTTTCAGAATGAATTCTGCAAACACTATAGTTCAGTTAATAATGCTACATTAGATGTTAACAAAATCCAAATATCCAAACACTGTCTTCAGTTACAGTCTGTAGAAATTCTGGAGTGCTGGTTAACAATAAAGGTGCTGATAAATATCTCTAAAGTTTCTACACATATATTCTGTTAATATCAACTGAAACAGTCTTTGCCTCCTGAATAGTATGAATATTTATCCTGACTTCTGTACTCCAGCTCAAGTGTCTATTCTGCAATCTAAAAATTAACTTCCTTTCTGGAATGCTGGATATTTAATCTTCTCTGTATGTCAGTCCAAACTAACTAAATGACTTCATTAACTGCATCTGAAGTTGTTGTTGTTTGTCTTTCGGCTTTTCCCAGTAAGGGGTCGCCACAATGGAACTCTGGCCCGCTAATGATTGGCAGTAGATTTTCACGAAACGCTGAGGTGACAGCTCAACGCCCAACCTTCAACGAAGGCAGGCTCATTTACGCACGCATGTCTTTCGAACACTAGCCAGCTACGGGGAGGACATGCAGACTCCACACAGAAGGCACTCCCATGCCCAGCCGAGAATCGAATGGGAGAACCTCTTGCTGTGAGGTAAAAATGCTACCACCATACCACCGCGGCATACATTAACTGTATCTGAGGAGTATTCTCATAATACCAAAAACCCTGTAATGTTTTATACGCCTCTTTACCTTGTCTTGCATGTGCCTTATATATCACTCCATTGCACATATATCTTTCCTTTGAGAAAGGAACATTCTGTATTTCATAGGTTCATAGGTTCATAGGTGGGTACTAGGCTATCAGCCCTAGGGCCTATACAAGTATAGCCATAACAATTCCCCGGCTATTTCTTCCCACACTATTTACTTCCCTGGACCCCTGTCTAGCAGGGTGACTGACGTGATCCCCGGGGTGAATTTCCTTTCTCCCGTCCAATCGTCAAGGTTCCTTTTGAAGAGGGCCAAAGAGGCACTCTGCTTGACATGTATGGGCAATCTATTCCAGAGTCTGGGGAGTCTTTGGGTCAGGAACCTATCCCTCCAGCATGTTTTGTTTATTGTGATGACAAGGTTTAGATCCCTGGAGCATGTGGCTCTGAGGGATTGGGATTTCTTTAAGTGTAGCATGTCCAGCAGCTCTGGGTTTGATATGGCCTTGTATGTTAAGCAGAGATCACCTCTGGAGTTTTTAAGGCGGTCAGCATAGGGTATCTGCTTTAGGCCTGTGATTCTTTTAGTGAGGTATTTCTGCACCCTTTCCAGTTGTTGCAGATGTCTTGAGAGGCACATACCAAATGGGGCATTGTATTCTATAATGGGTCTAATGAGGGGATGAGTACAGTGGGACAATGATCTCATTTTTTCTGGATGAAAAGCCCTTAGTGATGAGGTGTGCTACATAGAAGGATTTCCTGACTGTTGTGGCGATGTGGTTATCGAAGATGAGACCACTGTCCACACACTTTCGGTGTTTAGTGTGCTGCCACCTATATGATAAGTCATGGGTACATGTTTTTTCCCAAAGGGGATAACTATATATTTTTTGGCATTGAGCTTAGGCCCATGGCTCTGGCACCAAGCATCTGTTTCTGTAAGGCCCTTTTGTAGAGTATCCACATCATTTGGGGATTCAATAATGGCTCCCAGTTTGCAGTCATCTGCAAACTTTGTTAGCCAGAGTCCCTTAGTGTTGGCCTGTACTTCGGAGAAGTAGATGCCAAACAAGAGTGGTCCCAGGACTGAACCCTGAGGTACTCCACTTGTCACTTGTCTGGAGCTGGATTTGGAGTTGGCTACTTTTACAGTGTGGGTTCTATCAATAAGCCAGTTAGCAACCCATTGGGTGATGTAGGGATTAATGCCCAGCTTAGTAAGGTTATCTATGATTCCAAAGTGGGGGATGGTATCAAAGGCCTTGGCAAGATCTAGATAGGCTGTGTGAACCACCTTACCCTTGTCCATGGCTCTGGAGACTGATTCAAAGAAGTCAATCAGGTTCAGGAGACAAGATTGGCCCTTCACGAACCCAAACTGGGTGGGATCCAGTGTTTGAAGGTTGCCAAAGTCTTTGTTTATAAGTTCCATGATAATACACTCTATGGCCTTGCAGATAAGGCTCATCAGACTGATGGGACGGTAGTTTCCGGGATCCACGGTGGATCCCCCCTTGTAGAGTGGGATAACTGTAGCTCTGCGCCACTCAGTAGGCATGAAACCTGAGGTGAGGCTATGATTAAACATGACACTTAGGTGAGATGCCAGTTCATATTGTAGTTCATGTAGTACACAGCCCGGGAAGTCATCTGGTCCCATGGATGCTGTATTCTTAGCTTTGGAGAGTGCTTTTTTTACCCATGTGGCCGTTATTACTGGAATTTTGCAATCTTCCGGTATTGAGATGGGCAATTTAGGGGGTGAGAGGGGGGTGAAGTTGACACTGAATTGATCTGCTAGGGTATTGGCAATATCCTTGGGATCAGTATATTTAATGCCATTCTGTTTTAGCTCAGAGCAGATCTGAGCATTGACATTTAGATTCTTGACAGAGTTATAGAATGCCTTATGGTTGTCTTTGGAATCTTTGGCAATTTTATTTTTGTAACTAGCTTTTGAGGATTTTATGAGAGATCTCAGCTTCTTACTGAGGCTGGTAAGGGAGTTTTTTGCATCCTGGTATTTTCCTCTTTTCTGCAACAGTTTCTTCCTTTTGTTATAAAGTTTGTTTATGGCAGGGGACCACCAGATTGGCTTCCTTTTTTTGGATGAGCGCACCTTGGTTCTATTTGGGATGGCACGATTCATGCATGAGTGGATGTGCTTGTACAGTGCCTTAGTGTAGGATTCAGCAGTTGAACTTTCAGTTCCCGTCTGCATGGATGTCATGAAGTTTGTCACTTCTGACTTGAGTAGCATGAAGCTGGCTTTGGAGAAGTTTTTTATGGAGGTTTTCTTACTGGGGGGGTGGGGGTGGGATGTGGATGTTAAGGGTGATTAGCTTATGGTCAGACCTGACTAACGAGGGGGTGACCATAGGTGTGGAGCATCGATTTCCCATGTTGGTAATGACCAGGTCTAGGATATTGGAGCCCCTGGTGGGACTATGGATTAGTTGATCCAGGGCATTGGAATTTATGAATTTCAAGAACCGTTGGGCAAAGGTGTTGGTACATGAGTAGTTTTCCCAGTTAATAGCAGGGTAGTTAAAATCACCCAGTATTAGGGTGTTTGGTTCTATCTTAATATTTTCCAGTATGTTTAGAAAGGTGTAGTGAGAATCTTGGGGCATGGTGGGGGATCTGTAGCAAGCTACAATTTGGATTGCAGTCTTACCTAGTGTTAGTTGCAGCTGGAGAATTTCAGACGCATTGTGTTGGGCAACTAGCCTGGTGGTGTGAATATCCTTGGTGAATACCGACACTCCTCCACCTTTAGGGTTTCGTTCCTGGTTTGGTGGCCAAAAAGTGTGGTAAAAGTTGTAGCCTGGTACTGCAGGGGTGCTCTCTGGAGCCTTGAACCAGGTCTCAGTTACTGCACAGATATCGATGTTCTCCATTTTTAGGAGTGCCTCGAGAGAGTGCATTTTGAGGTTTAGACTTCTAGCATTGAGTAGCATTACCTTCAGATTTTGCATGCTTGTGCCTGTTACAGTTGTGGTTTTGTCCTTTGAACTTTGCCTAAAAAAAGGCACTATAGGGGTGGCAAGAGCCTTAGCCAGTAACCTAAATCCCAGGGGCGACAGGTGCAGACCATCTCTGGCAAAGCATCGTGGTCTGTCGATCATGTCGTCCCAGGCAGATGGATACTGGATCCCCTTTGAATGACACCAGAAGCTTAGCCAATTGTTGAAGTTAGTCATTTTGTCCTTATATTGTGGTATCATTCTGGCCGAAGGCAGGATGCTACTCAGGGCTAGGGTCATACCTGCCTGGGCCACATGATCTAAGAGCTTTTCCATGTCGCTTTTCATGTAGTCCAGGGAGCTATGTCTCAAGTCATTAACTCCAACATGGACAATGACAGAGTCATATTTGTACTTGTTATGGGGTAACTTGAGTGCATGCATTATGTGGCGGATCCTGGCACCCGACAGACAGCTGACTGTAATTTTCTCCTTGTTCATCCTGGTGAGTGGGACATCAGTGTGCCAGACTATAGAGTCACCTATGACTAAACTGTTAGGTACGTTGTCGTGCCTTAGGGGCTGTTGCTGGATGGCACACTAGTTTTGTGAGCTACGTGACACTTTGGTTGTGATTGGTGTTTGTTTGCATTTCAGCTTCAGAGGTCCTTGTTGCTTGGGCAGGTTACAGTTAAGGGCCTCTGCATATGTGGATTTAGTGTTGCTATATGTGGGTGTTGGTGGTGTGGGTTTAGAAGGGCTATGTGTTGCTTGAGGTGTAGTTTGGGTGTTAACCTTCTCCTCTTGACTGTCTAGCACAATCTTGGGTGGAGAGAGCTTTGCTTCCATTTTGGCTATGTAAGTGCATCTCTCACAGGTTGTAGTGTTGGATGGTAGGAGGAGAGGGTTGTCTGTGTACATGAGGTAATTGCTGCATTGCCCCAGTATGCCCAGATTCACCAGGTGGACAGGAGAAATCACCAGAAGCTGACCCTTGGACATGCCTGGTTTGGTGCTTTTTTTTTTTGTAAAGTACATGAGCTGTTTTCCCTTACCTTAGCAAGGTACTTTGCAATTATAAGCTGTTTAGTACCTACGATTAAATTTCAGTTTAAGGCTTCCTAGTGCTTTCCAGCAGGTATTAGAGCAAGTGCTAGTCACAGGGATGCTTAAAGGTAAGATGAAAAAACATGCACACTGCAGTGTGCACTAGAGAAGTTAGATGTGAAAGTAGGTAACTTAGGTTTTACCTGTTTAAAAAGTTAAGGTTTAGTGGAGAGTTACTATTTTTAAAACACCAAGATGGATTGAAAGGGGTGGTCACTTTTGTATTCTGGTACAATGGAATACAGTAGGATGGCCAATAAATTTAAATAGTTGAAGGGGAGGGATTTCAAAAATGATGATTTTGTGATTACTCACACAAGCCAGTGAAAGCAGAGAGGAAATGAGATATGTGGTCAGATTAACATGAGGCAGGCAACTAGAAAGACAGTGGTATTTAACAAGACAACTGTAACTGGGTGAGATGGTGGGAAAAAATTTCTGCCTGACTCAGAACAGACAGAGCTGTGGTGTCTTTTGAAGTTTTAATATGCAGTTAAAGCAGAATACAAGTAAAACACAAGGTAAAGAAAACAAACCACAGTATTTCTGTATTTCTGCACTTCTCATGCTTTATCTTTCCTTTCTAATCAATTGTCTTTCCCTGAAACTAAATGCATACATGAAAACACAAGTCTGACTCTATATTTTAAGGTCTGCTATTGTACCTTAATGTACTATAGTGAATTCACTAAGAATACCCTCATAGCATTATTTATTTATCAGTTGTTGACCATGTTAGTCCTAATAGGCTTATGGCCTCTTTTAGGGGAGACGTGAGGTGGTATTTATACTACTAGGGAACATTTGGCCAGGGTGTTGAGGACTTTCATTCCTCTTTTCAATAGGTGCCTTGAGATCCTTTATATCTACCCGAGGTAAAAGCAACTCAAGCAGATAGGACCACAGTTCAACATCTCACCTGAAGGATGATGCTCTCTGGAGTGCACCAATTTATTTATTTATTCTTTTACTTATTTGTTGACCAAATAAGCCCACTGGGAAATGTGTTCCTTTTCAGGCAGAACTCAAGAGCACTGTCTAATTAATGACTTCCTCAGACATCATAGGATCATAGGAGGTTGCTAGGCTAATGGCCCTGGGGCCCTTACAAGACTAGCCAAGAGTTTATCTCCAAAAAAGAGATCTCAGTCAGCATCTGTTGCCCCTGTCAGTGAGAGGCACAGGTGGAAACCTTGAGACAAATTTGTGGTTTCCAATCCACTCATCAAGGTTGCACTTGGAGAGGGTCAGCGACGTACTCTGTTTGATGTGTATGGGGAGTCTATTCCAGAGATGGGGCAACCTCTGGGGCAAAAACCTGTCTCTCCAGCAGGTTTTGTTAATATTGCATATTAGATTTAGGCCTTTCAACAGGGTAATGCATGTGGAGTTAGACTTACAGATATGGTGCATCTCTAGTAGGGCAGGGTCCAAGATTGCCTTGTAGGCGAGACACAGATCACCTCTGAGCAATCTGTACAATACTGAGTAGAGTTATAATAATTTGAGCCTGTCCACATAGGACAGGTGTTGGAGACCATGGATTCTCTTTGTGAGGTATTTCTGTGGCCTTTCCAGTTGGTGTAGGTGTTTGGAGAGGTACATACCAAACAGGGTGTTGTACTCAATTATTGGCCTAATGAGGGAGGAGTACAGAGAGGTAATAGCCTCCTTTTTTCTGGACAAAATCCCTTTACTTATGAAACGAACTAAGTAAAAGGCTTTTCTGACCACTACTGCTACATTATGGTTGAATGTGAGATTGTTGTCAACCTGTGCACCCAGGTCTCTCACCGCAGGTTGTGTGCTTAGGGGGTTGCTGTTGATGTGGTAAACAGTAGGGGCTGTGTTGTTGCTGAATGGTATGATAATATTTTTTTTGTGTTTAACTTAAAGCCATTATTTAGCACCAGTCATCTGTTGCTATGAGACCCTCTTGTAGTATGTTAACATCATTTGAGGAGTCAATGACAGCACCCAACTTACACTGGTGAGCCACAGGCTTTTTGTCTTTGCCTGGACCTCTCAGAAGTAGATGCCAAACAGTAGGGGTCCCAGGACAGATCCCTGGGGAACACCAGTAGTGACAGGTCTGCTGTTGGAGGTGGAGGCCCCTATTTTGACCTTGTGGGTCTTATCAGTGAGCCAGTTGGCCACCCACTTGATGAGATAGGGATTTACACCAAGTTGTGTTAGCTTTTTGAAAATGCCTGAGTGAGGGATTGTGTCAAAGGCTTTGGCACAGTCAAGATAAGCTGTATGTACTGACTTTCCTTCATCCAGTGCCTTGTTGACAGTCTCAAAAAAGTCAACCAGGTTCAACAGGCAAGATCTGCCCTTGAACCAGAACTGGGTGGGGTCAAGTGCTTGGAGATTGCCTATGTCCTTGTTTATGAGGCCCATAATAATATGCTCAATGGCCTTACAGATCAGACTTGTCAACCTAATAGGGTGATAGTTTCCAGGGTCAGTAGTGGCACCACCTTTGTGCAAGGGGATGACAATGGCAGTTCTCCACTTTGCTGGAATGAAGCCCATACTTAGGCTATGGTTGAATAGGGTGCTCAATGGTAAGGCTAGTTCTTGTTGGAAATGGTGCAGAATACAGCCTGGGATACTTTCAGATCCCATAGGAGCTATGTTCTTTGCCTTGGAAAGGGCTTTTAACACTTGATCTATGAAGATGTGAGGTGTGGCACAAGTATCAGGGATGTCGAATGGGCCTTTGGGAGCGGGGGACAAGGGGCTGAAGTTTGTGCTGAACCAATCTGCTAGCAGGTTGGCAAAGTCAACAGGATCAGTGCAAGCAGACCATTAAGAACTAATTCGGAACAAACCTGGGCTTTGCCATGGAGGTTCCTGATGTAACTGAAAAAGGCTTTGTGGTTACCCTTTGTTTCGGCGTCTAGTTTCAATTCATAATTGGCTTTGGAGGTTTTCACTAGTGATCTAATTTGCTTGTTGAGGCTAAGGAGGGAGTTTTCCCAATTGGGAATTTGTGCCTTTTCACCCTTGGACAACAGTTTCTTCCTTTTGTTGAAAAGTCTGTTGATAGAGGATATCCACCAGATAGGTTTGTGTTTCCTTAAGGAGCAGGTTTTATTTATGTTGGGTATGGCTGAGTCCATGCATTTATACAGGTGCTTGCACTGGCATAATGTAGACAAATTAATGTGGAAGGAATCAAACCCCATTCTCTGGGCAAAGGAAGCAGCTTATTACTAGTTCAGACATTTAGTCCTATGTGCTAACTCTGGGATGTGTTTTTTTTAACATGTAACTTGATATCAGCCATGTTAACAAAAGCGTACATACATACATACACACACACACACACACATATATATATATATATATATATATATATATATATATATATATATATATATATGGATCTACGTTCTTTTATCAACAGTGTGTGTGTGTGTGTGTGTGTGTGTGTGTGTGTGTGTGTGTGTGTGTGTGTGTGTGTGTGTGTGTGTGCAATATATTATTATTCTCACCTCTTGCAAATTGTCACCCACATGAACAACCATTTGCCAAGGGAGTGAATAAGAGTGATTGTACTGGTGTGCAAATTCTCAGTAATGCAATCATATTCTGGTCGAGTGTTTAAAGCTGTGTCTTGAGTTTGTATTAGGTGGTGTTTTTTTAGTTTTTGTTTGTTTAGTTTGTTGGTGGTTTTATATATATTTTAGGATTATAAGTAGGATTAGGTAAGAGGTTTTAATTTTTATGGTGTTATGGAGTAGTAGCATTCTTCTCTTGTTGTTTATTTATATATGCTTGTACACACACATACACATGCACAGGCACACGCACACACACACGCCCGCATGCACTTATCCAGGAACATAAATGTTTAACATACATTTTAAGCTTTTTTGAGAATGCACATTTTTACAGGCACCCACCCAACAATGTAATGACTCAAGCTTTGCTATCTTAACATGTAGCATTATAATTTCATCTAGTAGTTTTTTTAATCAGTGATATCTAGACAGATTATAATCACTACAAGATGAGGTAGTAGTTACTCCTGGCTTTGTAGTTACATCAGAAAGCTGCTCATCAGTGAAAGAGTGATCACCAACAGACAGCCCAAAAGTTTCAGTGATTGCTACAAATGTTACCAGTGATTGTTACAAATGTTACCAGTGATAGTTACAAATGTTACCTGTGTTGAAGATCAGTCTAATTTATAGAGGAATATTGATAAACTTTATAGTTGGACCTTATAGAACAAAGTGGCATTTAATGCATTCAGTTTAGAAAAAATGTACAAGTGTTACACATAGGAAAAGTAAATAGCTCCCATATATTGTTGAAGACAAAGCAGAACACTGCATTTAATGATCTTGGGGTAGCAATATCAAGAACATTAGACTTTAATGAGCATTCTGGCTTATAAGCAAGAAACAATTATATGTTGTCTAACCTGATCCTAAGACCTATAGCTTTGAGATGTGCAACCATTGTTCACTATCACAGTTCATTTACTCCTGGAATATGGGGGTGCTTTTTAGCTTGTAGTCCATATGCAACTTAACAACTTTTGAAAAAATACAAAAGAAGTTTTAAAAAACTCAAACATCTGCATTATCAGGATAGATTACACAATCTAAAACTGCTCTCTATATGTTGCAGGCAACATGCGTACAGTCTTATATGGATTTCAGGTATATGCATGACGATGTTTTGACAGCCACAATTAATATTAAGTTGAAAACATGGGGGAAAGCACCAGGCATTCCAAAATGTTTTTTCACATACTCAAGGTGAAAATGAAGATATGCTTCAAATCCTTTAACTACAAGGCAGCTTCAAGGTGGAATATGTTACCTTCTTGTATTTCTTCTGCTGCTTCTTTGAAATCATTTAAAGGCATGAATAATTTGTGGTTTGCTGATAGAGTTTACTAGAATGCCTCTAGATGGACCCTGGCTTTCAGTGGTCTATGAATAGATCTTGGGCCTATGTTGTAAAATTAAATACTGGACATGGTCTTTCAGTTGATTCAAGAACTGTGAATCAGACAAAATAGGTAAACTTTGCAAAAATTCTTGGTTTGCACTGTCTACCTGGTATTTTCTCTAACAGTTCAGCATTTTGTGGTGAGGTAATTCTAGTTATATACAGATGTTTTCTATTTTTTTCTTTTGGTAGTAACAAACATTTTATGTTCTGAAAACAAAAGATTTTGGTTACTGGATATTCTAACAACTGTTTCTTGTTACTCTACATTTTTGCCATTTGGATTCCAGATATGAATCATTTGTCAAGATTTTAGCACTGATAAGGAATTAGTTAATTATTCATAATAAAACCTCTATTTTTTTCTGAACAGATTGTCATGATGCTTGTACACTGGGAATATATATATAAATATATATATATATATATATGTATATATATATATCTATGGGTCCACTTTGTAATTTTGATATACTGAAATCTCAAATTTCAGTATTCCGAAACCACAAAGCCAAGAACCCAACCACAACTCACAAACTCGAAAACACACTACTGCAAAATTCAAATCCCGTACCCACGCTACACATACAGTACACACATAAACATACACAAACCCCCCCCACAATCAAACTAATTTAAACTACATATAAGCAGGGGTGCAAGCCCCCCTGCACCCCCATGTGGGGGGCTGTGCCCCCCCACACTCTCCCACTTATATATTTTAACTCCGAGATCGCACAAACAGTAACGCAAACAAAACTCACACACACATCTTATAGCCCCTCAAACACACACATAACAGTCACAGCACACACTTACACACATGCAACCCCTAACCAACATACTTACACACACAAACTTACCATAATTAAGCCCAAACAGCCACATTCTGTACCACCGGAAGCATAAATTCAAAATATCCATGCTTCGGTATTTTGAATTTCGCTCTTCTGCCCATTTCAGAAATGTGAGTATTCGGCTTTGTAAATTCAAAATACTGAAATTTGAGATGTCAGTATTTTGAATTTACAAAGTGGACTCATATATATATATATATATATATATATATATATATATATATATATATATCGTGGATGGAGTGAGCTGACCAAACTGGCAGCTTTTGTCACTCTCCTCCCAAACAACAACCACTGAAAAGCAAAAACTGTAATGGTTGAAACATTGTATTTCTGTAATTAAGACGTAGAGGGTAAGCAATCCTGTCTGGAGCTGGCAATTCCTTTTCTTATAAAGTTTTTCACTGTTTTAACCACTCTTTCAACTTGTCTATTTAACTGATGATAGCTTGACAATGAAACAATTTGTTTAAACTTCCACTGTTGTGAAAAAGTATTGTATTTTTATTGTGGACCCTAATTTGTGACAGATCTGTCTGGAATGCCATATAGTAAAAAAATGATTGCAACAACATTATGCAGTCTTTGATATTATGTCTTCGAATTTAACCATCTCAGAATACTTGGGATAGTAGTCATCATAAATAAGATACTGATATATTTCCTATATAGATCAAATCTTTAGTAATTCTACTCCGTGGCTGATCTGCAATTGCATGAGTAATCATGACATCTTTGGAGACACTTTTGTGATACAAGTTACATATGTGACAATTTGTAACTGTCTGTTGGATATCTTTGATATGCCAAAACTAGACATCACATACTCTTTCATTAAATTTCATTAATTTCAAGTATGCTTCATATGATTTCTGTAACTTGAGATTTCTTAGCAGAGTAGAAACAAAGCACTGTGTTAGATTTGAACATCAGTCTTTGTGACCCATAAAGTTCATCATAACAAGTATAATACATTTAAATTGTTAATAGAGCCTCTTGTGTTTTCTGGCTATCCTGACAAAATCTTAATTTTTATCGGATGCAGGCCTAAATATTTTTTTATGTGCTGAAGAAATTCTGGCAACTTCTCAAATGGAATTAATAAACACAGGACTGTGGGCATGACTTCTAGATCCTGCTGTAACAGGTTCTCATTTTCTGTTTATGTTCTTTGAAGTATTTCTTGACAATCTAGTAGCAGCTATATGCATCTCCTTACTCAGACTGACACATTTTACAGTGGAAAAACATTTTCTGTAGTCATAGTGGAGCTTTATGTAGGTACTTTCAGAAAATTCTTTGTAATTGTTTATAGTCGAATTCCACAATAACTGGTCTACCTTAAATATACTCATAAAATTTTTCATAACCATGCACAATGGTTACCCATCCCTTCTCAGTCTGGGTATATTACACATGCACCTGTCATGGCTCTTAATCTATATGCTGCAGGCTAGTTACCCAGGAGCTATACTGCTCCAGTAACAAACTTCTTGGTGTCTATCTGCAACATCACAGGTATTACCAGATCCTAATAGCATTATGTAGGCTTCTCAGTCACTACATCTTTTAGAAGCACTCAACTCTTCTCCTGTGAGTACTCCCAACATCATGGAATGTCTTAGAGGCTAACGTAAAAGCATAATTATTTTTCCAACAGATATGGAATAATTTTTTGTCAAATGCTGAATCATTCCTAGAAATCGTAGCAGTGAGTGGGGTTTGCATTTGCATTAGTGATTTTTACTTTTTTTAGAATCTGGCTGGCTTCTGTGATTCCAATACATGTCCCATGTATTTGATGTTTTCCATCCCAAGCGTTAAGGTAGAGGACGGACTTCACATCCCTATTATTTGTGAAAAACAAATAACAAGGAAGAGAAGGTAGTTCTCTACTTTAATGCTCCTCTCATCACTGTTGTGGTTTTTGTACTTGTTCATCCTATGACTCACTTTTTGTAATACACAGGGAACCTGGATGTGAAGTGGATTTACCAGAGCCTTTGGTGATCTTTGTCATTTAATGTATTTGATGTTTGAGCTACAGATTTCACATTTGTTCTTATTTAGCTTCAGATACTAGAATAGTAAATGATCCAGTAATCATCAAATATGCAATACACTCTAAGCTTTTACAGATGTGGACAGCTGCCTGCTGAGCATTCTCTGGCACAGAAAAAATTCCAAAAGATATTTTCAGAAATATGTAATATTCCAAGATGCGTGCTAAATGAAATTTTATTTATCCTTTGTAGACCGTGTTAGTCGCGCTAGACTATTCAGTTCTTTTCAGGAGAGACCTGCTGTATTTATACAACTAGGGTAAATTTGGGCAGGGCACCAAGGAACATTGCACACTCTTTTTGATAGGTGCCTTTGGATCTAATATTGCTTTATCTAGCTTTTGTAGGTCGGCATAGATTCTAATTGTAAGTACCAAAAAGTTTTAACGACATAATAATGGCTGTAAATGTATGCAGCATAAAGAAGAACCATAGATGCACCACTATACTTCAAACCACGTGATGTAATTCACTGTTTTAACAGCAACAGAAATAATCAGGAACGTGTGTATTGGACAAATCCCACAGATGCATCTTCACATAACAATTTTCAAATGTTAGTAACCTACAAGGAAAAGCACCACACACTTCCATGATACATACACACTTGCCAACACAGTTTAACAACATTTTTGGCCAGGAGAAACGATGGTAAAACAGCCGCACTTGATCGGAAAAATCTGGTTGCGATAATACGTAAATACCAAATATATATACCACCCGCAGCTAAAAGTTGGTCCTTCACACAATGTATATTGATGAGAAAAAGAATGGTCCAATAACCATGGCTGAAAAGTACACATTTTATTAATAAAACATGTATATAAAAATGGTAAGTGCTTTCATGCTCTAGGCTCAATAGCATAATGTAGACTCCTCGATCACTAACCCTAACCCTAACCCTAACCCTAACCCTAACCCTTAAAAACAAAATATCCAATGAAGCACGGCAACCAATAAAGCAGACAGCCAATGAGAAAACACAACCATTAAAACTCAATGAAAAAGTCTACAAGCTCTCAATGCAGGGTTTAAAGGTACCGCAACAATAAGTTCTGGAACCTTATCAGCCTGTAATATGGCAATCCATTTCATTTCAGCTACTTCAGTCATGATCTTTTTTCTCATATTCTAATCTTATTTGTCATCACCAAAGCAACCATCCTACTGACCAATGGAATACCTTTGGACCATTTCAGCATCAATCACAAGCCTTCCAAGCATTGCACTTCCTTAATAATTACTCACTGTAATGCTACTAACTTGTTTTTGGGTGCATGAGTAAGATATGGTACCACCAAATTTAATTTTATCTAATACCAACTAAAATATTAGGTTGCTAAACTAACACAGCTTGAAAAAGTGGATTGTATTCTCAGCTTTAAAATACATTCCACTATTATTTCACCTAAAGGCTTCAGCTTGTATCTATAGTAAGTCAGTAATGAAGCTTTAAATTAAAGCAGCAAATTTCTCAAACCCATACGGTTGAATGAATGAACTCACAGTAGTTATATTATATCCATCACTAGTATCTATCTTAAACGAGACATATTTATATAGTCTGCACAGGTTTTTAGTTCAATGTTTTTTGCAATGATATATATATATATATATATATATATATATATATATATATATATATATATGGATATCTATGTGTGTGTGTGTGTGTGTGTGTGTGTGTGCATATATATATATATATATATATATATATATATATATATATATATGGGTCTACCTGACAAGATCGACAACCAGTTTACCGACACCACATAACCGACAGTTCACAAGATCGAAAAGCCACAACATCGACAACCATTTTACCGACAGCACATCAAAACAAATCCCCTGTCCAAAAAGCACACACACAACACAACAACACCAAAATCCTTACAAACCCACACTAAACCTCACATACACAACTATCTACAACCTTAACCCAAACCCTAACCCTAAGGTCCGTCACTATCACACACTTACCTAACCGCCTAACCCTAACTCACTTAACCCTAACCCAAAGACTATCACTACCGCACACTTACCTAACCCTAACCCTAACTCACTTAACCCACCCCTAACCCAAAGACTATCACTACACTTACCTAACCGCTAACCCTAACTCACTTAACCCGCTAACCCAAAGACTATCACTACCGACACTTACCTAACCGCCCTAACCCTAACTCACTTAACCCGCCCTAACCCAAAGACCGTCAATATCGCACACTTACCTTACTCCACCCTAACGTCCGTCACTACCGCATACTTACACAGCCTTTTCCCATGTCGGTGTTCTCAGCGTCGGTGTTTTCATCCGTCGGTCTTCTCAATCGTCGATCTTCTGGCGTCGGTAAACTGGTTGTTGGTGTTGTGGCTTGTCGACGTTGTCAGGTAGACCCATATATATATATATATATATATATATATATATATATATATATATATATATATATGTGCCTATATTGTATTTCTGAGCTCAGTATACAAATTCTGCACAGGGTCTCAACACAAATCAGTGGTGCTCACAAGCTCACAAAAGATTGTTGGCTGTGCATTTCACTTAGATAAGGAGTTGGGCAAATTGTTGATTTCATCACTACTTACTCTGCTGACTTCACCTTTTGCAGAGCAGTTTCTTTGACCTTTGTCTAAGAATTGCATGCTTGAGAAAAAATATTAACCTGACCACACTTGCATGACTCTGGTAATAGCCGGACATAGCTTTCAGTTTTGTCATGCTGATGAGTACACATAGAACAATGTGGTCATTGTTCAGTAATCTTTACTTCATTTTTTTCTAACCCTTCATTCTCTTGTTTTACTGAATCTTTTTTTGCTGCATAATGTGAGTTAACATTTTCTGAGTCTATGCTTTGACCTTGCGGTAGCATTATAGTTGTTACCAATGGATTTTAGCTTCATTTTAATTTTTATGCCCATCTAAATTATTACACTCTTTCTTTTAAATGCTGGTTAACTTTGCTTCTCTACAAACATTCAGAGTATTTTTCAAAAGTTGAATCTGTTTCATGCAGTACAGTGCTTTTCAGCGTGTTTCCATTGATGCAACACAATTATGTGACCCAGAAGTGAATCAATCAAATTTAGGCCTGTGTCTAGAATCTGTCATATATACATCATAGCCTTTTGTGGACTCTGATTTCTAGTAGAAAAACTCCAGATGTTGAGTACATCACAAGTTCTTTTTTAAACTTACAATACTGCTGAAATGTGAGCTCTACAGTATCTAAACCAGACTTTTACTGTTTAGTTAGGTTAAAAGTATTACTGCTGTAATTACATCATTACCTGCCAGATACAGAAATTAGCAACTTGAACATCAGACGACAGGACGCAAATCTGTAAATGCTCAACTTTTGCAATCATTGTTGTCAAGTTTCTGTCAAATTTCCCTGAAAAATTAGTACTGCATGTGAAAGGCACGTATATTAGTATTTATTGTGCATTATTATAAAATGTGAAACCATGAAACAAAAATGCATTCATCATGCAAAAGATAGAAATATGTTTACTCTGTTTAATATATTAAAGGGTAGTATGACATGCTGGATAGGAAAATATTTACTTCAGACACTGACTGAAATGATCAAATGCTGCACTCTTACAATATGGTGCTATATGATGACTGCTTTATCTGTGAGGCTGGTCCGGGGTTTCATAGTCAACTTACCTGGGTATGCAAAGCTGTTCAAACTGCCTTGTATGGTAGAATAGACTGTCTTAAGTCATAGACCTTATCATTGTATTGAAGAGCAACCCTCGTCTAATGAGCAGAGCAAAGTTTGTGTTAGGCAACTCCATCAAGTACAGCGCATAAAATGTGTAAATATATGTGGCAATTTAGCTGTGTACTCCTATGCTTCTCTGTGGGGAGAATCTGTTCAGGGTGAGTTGGGTGAGTTACAGCCTGTTTGGATTCCCAGTCCAGGTAAGTAGGGCAGTGAAGTGTGTGACAAGCTACTCAAGTATGTGTGTGTGTGTGTGTGTGTGTGTGTGTGTGTGTGTGTGTGTGTGTGTGTGTGTGTGTGTGTGCGCGTGTGTGTCTGTGTGTGTGTGTGTGTGTGTGTGTGTGTGTGTGTGTATGTGTTGCTGAGGAAGGTTCTGACTGTCTTTGCAGGGTGTATGACTGTGTGTTTGTGTGGCCTCTACTGTCAGACACAGGATGTTCAGTATAGCAGACATATGCCCTATACCAGCTCTGCTTCAGTTAACATGCCCTCTCCAACAGCAGTTGGATGAATACAGTATGCAAGTTTTTGTTGTGTATGTGTGTGCATACACGTGCGCACATCTGTGTGTGTGTGTGTGTGTGTGTATGTGTGTGTGTGTGTGTGTGTGTGTGTGTGTGTGTGTGTGTGTGTGTGTGTGTGTGTGTGTGTATGTGTGGACTGTTAAATGCTTACACAACCTAGTTGCACAGGTTCATAGGGCACTCAGCTGATCGGCTGCTCTAAATGACAAGATAAATGATACACAGTTGGGCATGTTGCCTTTTAGTAAATGTGGTGCTACAGGGAACATTCATGATGATGAATCACATTTAAGAGGAGCAGCAGCTCATCTTGGCTTTTTAGTGCAAAATAAGTTGCACTACTGCATTGGCCTCTATTATTTCCACTCTGAAACTTAAAATCCAAGCTCATTTACCTAGCAGCTGGAAACTAAACATAACCTGTCCTGGCACAGCTTTGTAAGCTGGTGAACTTACATGGTATGCTTTGCTCAAATGCTTTAACATATAAATTCAGATTTCTAAGAGTATATAAAGAACACATGGCTCTTCATTTTGTACATTATTTATGGGATAAGCTGCTAAGCTAATAATGTTTGGCATCTACTTCTCAGAGGTCCAGGCCAAGACAAAAGGCCTGCGGCTGACCAAGTTTGTGGACGACTGTAAGTTGGGTGCTGTCATTCACTCCCCAAATGATGTTAACATACTGCAAGAGGGTCTCACAGTAACAAATGACTGATGCCAAAGTCATGGCCTTAAGTTAAATGCAAAAAAAGTATTATCAAACCATTCAGCAAAAACATGACCCCTACTGATTACCACATCAATAGCAACCCCCTAAGCGCACAGCCTGTGGTGAGAGACCTGGGTACACAGGTTGACAACAATCTCACATTTGACTATGATGTAGCAGCAGTGGTCAGAAAAGTCTTTTACTTGGTACATCTCATAAGTAAAGGGATTGCATCCAGAAAAAAAGATGTTATTAACTCTCTGTACTCCTACCTCATTAGGCCAAAAATTGAGTAAAATGCCCTGTTTGGTATGTACCTCTCCAAACACCTGTACCAACTGGAAAGGCCACTGAAATACCTCACAAACAGAATCCATGGCCTCCAACACCTGTCCTATGTGGACAGGCTCAAATCACTATCACTCTACTTGTTATCATGCAGGTTGCTCAGAGGTGATCTGTGTCTCACCTATAAGGCAATCTCGGACCCTGCCCTACTAGAGATGCTCCATATCCATAAGTCTAACTCCTCACGCATTACCCACTTTATACTCCTAAATCTAATATGTGATGTCAATAAAACCTGCTGGAAAGACAGGTTTGTCTCCCAGAGGCTGACCCGTTTCTTGAATAGACTTCTCATACATGTCAGAGTACCTCGCTGATCCTCTTTGAGAGCAACCTTGATGAGTGGATGGGAAATCACAAATTTGTCCCAGGGATTCCACCTGTGTCCCTCATAGACAGGGGCAACAGGTGCTGACTGAGGTTTCATTTTTTGGGATAAACTCTTGGCTACACTTAAAAGGGCCCCAGGACCATTAGCCTAGTAGCCTTCTATGATCCTTTGACCCTATGATCTTACTTTTCTAATATCACACACTGCCTCACCAAACCAGTGGAAGATTAAGTGTATCTTGGGCCCTCAGTTGTTTTCAAACCATGTGTCCTAGAACACATTTTTAGGACCATTAAGAAATGCATGTGTTCTTTTGAATTCACATTCCTAATTGTTTTAAATTATGTCTTGTTTAATACAACAACATTTGTTAGAGTGTATTTTCAATTTCTAGTTTTGAACTTTTCTTTCCACTAAGCAGTGAAACAAAATGTAGAAACCAATAATGGAATAAGTACCCATTTCAGGACATTTCAACTATACTGTCATTATAATCCACCAACATCTGTATTTATCAATTACGCCCACTTTATTGACTGGGTACACAGCACGTTTGTGATAAAAAGTGGCCACAATGAAGTATAGCAATTTGCTTTACACAAGTACACACTAGTCCTGCAAAGTCAGACTAATGACTTTTTAACTTTATCAGCTCAACAGGGTTAGCTATTTGTATCCACAGATATCCCCCAAATCCAGTACTTATAGCCACATTGTTGATTGCATCCTTCTCAAATGTGTGTCACAAAATTAATAGCAATAGTAACGACCAAAGTAACATATTTCAAATTTAAAAGCAAATATAATGACTGAATTACTGCATTTTAAATTTGCTTTGCACAAACACAAAGAAGCCACAGCAAAGTATTCCAACTTAAATTTCACTCTCATATACACACTATTCCTGCAAGGTCATATTAAAGACTGTTTAAAAATGACCATATTATAAAAGTACAATGTACTTTTAACCATAGATAGCCCACCACCCTAGCAGCAGTAATAGCTACTTTCTTGACAGTGTGCACTACCTATTGTTGTGAAGAATTACATTACACATACTTTATTGGCAGCTTTGGGTGAACTACTTGAAATTGTACAAAGATCACTAGCCTTATACCATAAAAATCCAGCCATGTGAGCACAGTTTAAATAAAAGATTATTTATGGTGGGAGCATAAGACATAATAAGTATATGCCCAGTCTGTTTAGAAGTAAAAGTTATCTGAATAATTCCAAATTAAAGAGAACTGTTAGTAATGCAGTTGTTGCTACTGGCAAACTACTTTGCATTTCAGTGCCTCATATTCAAATACCGTGCCTTGTGCCCTTGAATGGAAAATGGCCTATGTTGCATTAAAAGATTGGTGTGCTGATAATATTGCTTTAAAATTTCCTGAACTAGATCAGGCTAGCATAAAAAAAAAAAAAAAAAAAAAAAAACACGGATTTAAAGTTAGTTACTAGGCAAGCAGTCCATGAGACTATTAAGGAATGTGGTGCAAATTTCCAATTGCCCCCAAAAAAGTGTCTGGGCTCACATAGTAAGTAAATTAAGGTAGAAAGATTCAAACCCTGCCCCTTTGGCACAGGAAGCAGCTCATTAACAATTCAGAGTTTTAATCCTCTGCACTAACTGCCAAACAGTGTACCAGTTTTTAACTAAATGCTGAAATCCTTTACAGCCGAACCATGAGAATTATGAAGAGAAGACTATATCACAGTTATATTCAACAATGCCTGCATAATGGATGTTGAAGATCAGATGGTTCTGATCATCACTCTAAATAATACAGACTACATGACCTGACAAATATCAATCCCTTCACAGCTGCTGGAGACTGCAAAGAAGGTACTTGCAAAATATATTACTAAAATGCAACCTGTTTAGACTATATTACACAATCAAGGTCTACTGATCAATTCATTCATTCTTTAGTGCAATGAATAAAACATTTAAAAACAATATAAATGTTGCTGAAACATTTGTGTAACAACCAACAAGTCATGTAAAAATCAGAAATATTACTTGGGGGGGGGTGCATTTCATGCTTGTATGACATCTACAACTCATTTTTGATCCTCATATATTTATTCTGTCATTCAGAATAGCTAACCCCTCTGATATCACTCAGTACAGGTCTTATCTACTTGAATGGCTGATAATGCCATATTGTTGCAGCATACACCTCCTTAGTCAACCGAGCTGCATCATGGTCAAATGGGCTTATACAGGGTAATGAAACAGGCCCCCACCAGCCATATATTCCATTTCTTGGCTGTTACTATTCAATTACCATAAAACACTGTTCAAACCTATCAGTGTACATACTATTTTCTTATTTACTTTTACAATTATGACAGAGATATGGATTTAATTTAAAACTTTTTCAAATTTTACTGCAGAAATACTGAGACATTTTGTAAGCAAAACAAAACACTCTCACATTGAAAACAGGCTTAGCATGAGAAATAGCAAACTTCTGTTCCCATGAAACTCCCATTAAATATTTTTGATTGACTGTATATTTTTACTGATCTCTGCTGAAAGTGTTTTGTCCCACCTCTCCCTATTTTCTGCTGTGTCTTAAGTTGGTATAACTGTTTTTTACAGCTTGTGTCATCTGACAATCTGAAGTATTACTTGCATAATAATAGACCCCGTTAGTTAACAGACTGCATATCATTGCTGGAACCTGTGGCTAACAGAACTCTTTTCAAACTATCTGGAAATATACAGAGCTAAGTATATATTTTGGTTCTTCAGAAGTGTGTACTGTAAATTGTTGCTGGACTAATTTTATTCAGAGTTGTGCACTGTTATTTTTGATTCACTGTATAATTTTTCAGATCTCTGCTGAAAGTGTTTTGTTCCACCCACCCTCCCTATCTCTGATTTGTTGTTTAAATTTGGTGGCTTTTGCAGTTGCCCGCCTCACTGTAGATTTGATCTGGGACACTCCCCCCAGTCCCATCTCTTTACCACATTCTACTTAATACACTCCTTCTGCACTTGTGTTTAGTCATTTTTAATTTAATTGCATTTTTTTAAACTGTGTTTGGGCTAATATTGCTACATACTCAAGTGTGCTAGCTTGCACTGCATTTGAATTGTTTTTACTGCTGTTTTAGCTACTTTTCTGTAAAAAAAAAAAAAAACTGTAAGCCTGTTTCCTACCTTTTCTGTAACTAGTGTAGCCCAGATACAGATTTGCTGTATCCAGGACTGTATGTAAGCTTCTGAGCCCCCCCCCCAAGCCTTTCTGTGTTGGAGGGAAGCCTTCTAGCTTGTCAGTGTGAGTGGTAAGCACTAGGTAACCTGTCTATCACATAAGGAGTGGTTCTGGCCCAGAAATTGTAGTTATTGGCCGTCTGGGCAATCTTTTCCATCTCTCTCAACTTTCTGATTTGAAAGCCTGCATTTGCACTTGTTTCTTTCCTGTAACTAGTTTAGTGCAGATACAGATTCTTAGTTCTAGCACTTGAATTTGCATATTCGTGCTCAGCACTTGTTCAGAACTTGTAAGCACTAAATAAGCTACTAATTACTATAGCACTAAACCTTCCTCATTACCTAGAGGAAAACAGTTTTTGCACTTACTTTTCCCACTTGTGCAGAGAAAAACACTCTTGTACTCATTTTCCTCACTTACCTAGAGGAAAATAGTTTTTTATTCAGGCATGTCCAAGAGTCAGCTCCCAGTGTTCTCTCCTGTCTATCTGATGAATCTGGGCATCTTGGGGCAATGCAGAAATTGCCTCATGTACACAGACAACCCTCTCCTCCTACCACCCAACACTACAACCTGTGAGAGATGCACTTATCTAGCCAAACTGGAGGTAAAGCTCTCTCCAACCAAGACTGAACGTGACATTCAAGAGGAGAAGGTAAAACACTTGCACCACACCACACTTATCACATAGTTTCACTAAATCTACATCACGAAAATCCACACATAGAAACACAAAAACATTCACAGAGGCTCTCAATAATAATCTGCCAAAGCAACAGAGACCTCCAAAGCAGAAACACAAGCAACTTCCACCCCCAACACAACCCAAATGACACACAGCCCACAGACTCAGTGTGCCACTCAACCACAGCCAATAAGGCAAAACAATGTATCCAACACACTAGTTATAGGTGAGTCTATAGTCAGGTACACTGATGTCCCACTCACCAGGCTAAACAAGGAGAAGGTTACTGTCAGCTGCCAGTCAGGTGCCAGGATCCACCACATAACCCACGCACTCAGGTCACTCCACAACAGGTACAAATATGACTCTGTCATTGTCCATGTTGGTGTGAACGACCTGAGATGTACCTCCCTGGACTACATGAAAAGAGACATGGAAGAGCTCTCCGATCTTGTAGTCCAGGCAAGTATGACCCTAGTCCTAAGTAGCATTCTGCCATTGCCCAGAATGATACCGCAGTACAAGGACAAAATTATTGACTTCAACAATTGGCTGAGCTTCTGGTGTCATTCTAGGGGGATCCAGTATCTGTCTGCTTGAGATGACATGGTCAACAGGCCACAATGCTTTGCCAGAGATGGCCTGCACCTGTCACCCCTGGGATTCTGGATACTGGCTAAGGCTCTTGCCGCCCCTATAGAGCCTTTCTTAGGCAAGGTTCAAATGACAAATTCACCACTGTAACAGGAACAGGAAAGCAAAAACTGAGGGTAATGCTACTCAGTGTTACAAGTCTAAATCTCAAAATGCACTCACTCGAGGCATTCCTTAAAATTGAGAACATTGATATCTGTGCAGTGACTGAGACCTGGTTCAAGGCTCCAGAGAGCACCCCTGCACTACCAGGCTATAACTCATACCACACTTTTCGGCCATGTAACCTGGAATGGAACACCAAAGGCGGATGTGTGTCCATATTCAATAAGGATATCCACACCTCCAGGCTAGTTGTTCAGCATAATGCACCCAAGGTTATCCAAGTGCAACTAACTCTGGGTAAAACTGCAATCCAAATTGTAGTTTTCTACAGATCCCCCACCATGCCCCAAGAGTCCCACTCCTCTCTTCTTGATGTACTGGAAAATATTAGGGTTCAACCAAACACCCTAATAACGGGTGATTTCAACTACCCCACCATTAACTGGGAAAACTACTCATGTACCAACTCCTTCACACAACGCTTTCTGGAATTCATAAACTCAAATGCCCTGGATCAACTTATCCACGCCCCCACCAGGGGCAACAATATCCTAGACCTAGTGATTACCAACATGAATGACCGGTGTTCCACACCTGAAGTCAACTCCTCATTGGTCCGATCCGACCATAAGCTATATCACTCTTGATATCCACATCCTGCCCCCACCCCCATTGTGGAAATCATGGTAAAACATTTCTCCAAAGCCAACTTCATGCTTCTTAAGACAGAAGTGGTGAACTTCATGACACCCATGCAGATGGACAATACAGTTATGACTGCTGAATCCTACACAAATGCACGCTATAAGCACTTACACTAGTGCATGGATCGTGCTTTTCCAAACAGAACCAAGACACTATCCTCCAAAAAAAGGAAGCCAATCTGGTGGTCCCCTGCCATAAACAAACTGTACAACAGAAGGAAGAAATTGTTGCAAAAGAGAGTAAAATCCCATGAGTGGGGGAGCTCCCTGGTCAGCCTCAGTAAGAAACTGAGATCCCTTATAAGATCCTTCAAAGCTAGCTATGAAAATAAAATCACCACTGATTCTAAAGACAAGCACAAAGCATTCTATAGCTATGTCAAGAATCTCAATGGCAACACCCAGATCTGCTCTGAATTACAGCACAACGGCATGAAAATTACAGAATCAATTGATATTGCCAACATCTTGGCAGATAAGTTCAGTGCTAACTTTACCCCCCCCCTCACCCCCTAAAGGGCCCATATTTAGGTTCATAGGTTCATAGGTTCGTACTAGGCTATCTGCCCTAGGGCATTTATAAGCCTAGCCAGAGTGTATGTGGCCTACACCACCCCTTAGGATGAGAATACTACGCCCTTTTAGGGTTTAGTTTACTATGCCTCTGTCTAGTAGTGACAAAGAGATGACCCCCGGGGTAAACCTACGATCTCCCATCCACTCGTCGAGATTTCTCTTGAATAGAGTCAGTGAGGGGCTCTGCCTAACATGGACTGGGATTCTGTTCCAGAGTGTAGGGAGCCTCTGGGTTATGAATCTGTCCCTCCAGCACGTTCTATTTATTTCTGTGTTGAGGTTTAAGTCACTTGTTCTCGTGGCTCTGATGGATTTGGATTTTCTGAGGTGGAGCATGTCCATTAATTCAGGATTGGACATGGCCTTGAGGCACAGATCACCTCTGAGTAGGCGGTATGGGACTGAATAGAGCTGGAGTTTTTTCAGTCGGGCAGCATATGACATATGTTTAAGACCCTTAATCCTCTTGGTGAGGAACTTTTGGGGTCTTTCCAACTGCTGCAGGTGTCGGGTGAGATACATCCCAAATGGGGCATTGTACTCAATCATTGGCCTGATAAGAGAAGAGTACAGGGCACAATGACCTCTCTTGATCTAGATGTGAAACCCTTCATGATAAGGTGGGCAATATAGAAGGTCTTCCTAACCACTTTGGCAATGTGAGTGTCAAATGAGAGGTTACTGTCAACCTGGGTCCCTAGGTCCCTGATTACCTCTTCCGTGCTTAATGGATTACCGCCTATGTGGTAATTTGTCGGTACCTTGTTTTTCCCAAAGGGTATGACTATACATTTTTGGCGTTTAGCTTAAGGCCATGGCTCTGGCACCAATTATCCGTTTCTATGAGGCCTCTCTGAAGGATGTTTGTGTCCGCTGGAGTATCAATTATGGCCCAGTTTGCAGTCATCTGCGAACTTTGTCAGCCACAATCCTCCTATGTTTGCCTGTACCTTGGAAAAATAAATGCCGAACAAGAGGGGTCCCAGGACTGAGCCCTGTGGGACACCGCTTGTGACTGGCTTAGAGTCTGACATAGCTCCAGCAACTCTGACCCTGTGGGTTCTGTCCTTGAGCCAGTTTGCAACCCATCTTGTGACATATGGGTTTACATTTAAGCTGGTGAGTTTGTCTATGATGCCCGAGTGGGGTATTGTGTCAAAGGCTTTTGCAAGGTCAAGGTAGGCTGTGTGAACTGCCTTACCCTCATCAATGGCCTTAGTGACTGTTTCAAAAAAGTCGACCAAGTTCAGAAGGCAGGATCTGCCCTTGACAAAGCCAAATTGGGTAGGATCCAATGTCTGTAGGTCCCCAATGTCTTTGTTTATGAGTTCCATAATGATCCTCTCCATAGCTTTGCAGACCAGGCTCGTCAGGCTTATGGGGCGGTAATTTTCAGGGTCCGTAGAAGCACCGTCTTTGTGAAGTGGGACCACTGTTGCCGTCGCCACTCTTTGGGTGCGTATCCTGTGGTAAGGCTAAGATTAAACAGCAGCCTTATGTGTGGGTTTAGTTCCTCTTGGAGTTCATGTAGCACACAGCCGGGACACCATCCGGTCCCATTGATGCTGTGTTTTTAGCTTTAGAGAGGCGGCTCTCACCTGGGCATCTGAGATGTTAGGGAGGCTACACTCTGCTGGGATAGTTATTTCTCCTTTTGGGGAGGAGAAATTTACACTGAACCTGTCTGCCAGAATGTTGGCAATGTCAGTGGGTTCAGTGTATTTTGTGTCATTTTGGACTAACTCTGAGCATATCTGGGAGTTTCCACCCAGGTTTCTAACATAGCTAAAGAAGGCCTTGTGATTGTCTTTTGTGTCATTTGCGATTTTTCTCTCAAAGTTGGCCTTGGATGATTTTATGAGTGATCGTAGTTTTTTGCTAGTACTGATCAGAGATGCCTTTCCTTTTAGGGATTTTGCTCTGTCATGTAGTAGCTTCCTCCTTCTGTTGTAAAGTTTGTTTATGGCTGGGTTTATGGTCTGATCTTACCAAAGAGGGATGTACTTCCAGTGTGGAGCATTTTGTCCCCATGTTTGTGATGATCAGGTCTAGTATATTGTCTCCTCTTGTGGGAATGGTGACTAGTTGTTCCATTGCATTTGAGTTTATGAATTCTAAGAACCTTTTGGGCTAGAGTGTTGGGGCTTGAGTAATGTTCCCAGTCTATGTTTGGGTAGTTGAAGTCTCCCAAAATGATGGCATTTGGAGAGACATTCATACTCTCCAGTGTCTTCAGGAAGGCTGTGTGGGGTTCCTGAGTTTGAGAGGGTGGTCTGTAGCATGCTACAAACTGTAAGGCAGTTTTGCCTATGGTTAGTTGCACCTGGATAGTCTCTGATGCTTCGTGCGTTGCCACTAACCTGGAGGTGTGGGTATCTTTGATGAAAATGGATACTCCCCCTCCTTTTGTGGTTCTGTCCAAGTTTTGGGGCGGAAAAGCATGATATGAGGTAAAACCTGATAGTGCTGGGGTGCTCTCAGGAGCTTTGAACCAGGTTTCAGTCACTGCACAGACATCGATGTTCTCCATACTGAGGAGGGCTTCGAGGCGTGCATCTTGAGGTTTAGACTTCTGGCATTGAGCAGCATTACCCTTAGTTTTTTTCCACTTGTGTTTTCTAGGGAGGTAGGTTTGTCATTTGAGCCTTGCCTAAAAAAGGCACTATGGGGGTGGCAAGAGCCTTGGCCAATATCCGGAAGCCCAGGGGTGACAGGTGCAAACCATCCCTTGTGAAGCAGCGTGGCTTGTCAAGCATGTCATCCCAAGCAGACAGACACTGGATCCCCTTAGAATGACACCAGTAATTAAGCCAATTGTTAAAACTGATCATTTTGTCTTTGTACTGTGGCATCATTCTTGGTGAGGGTAAGATGCTGCTCAGGGTCAAGAAGAAGAATGCAACAAGAAGAATGCAAAGCCCCTGTAATCACAACTACGTAGGTAAACGCTGCACTCTCTAAAGCCAAAAACACAGCATCCATAGGACCGGACAACATCCCAGGCTGCATTTTACATGAACTTCAGAACGAACTGGCTCCCCACCTAAGCACCATGTTCAGTCATAGCCTCACATCAGGCATTGTGCCCACTGAATGGCATACAGCAACAGTTATCCCAATCCACAAAGGGGGAGCCACCACTAATCCCGGGAACTATCGCCCTATTAGCCTGATGAGCTTGGTCTGCAAGGCCATGGAACATATCATCATGGATCTCATGAACAAACACATTGGTAACCTCCAAACTCTGGATCTCATCCAGTTCAGGTTTGTGAAAGGCAGATCATGCCACCTGAACCTGATTGACTTCTTTGAGGCAGTCATCAAAGCCATAGATGAGGGTAAGGTGGTTCACACAGCCTATCTTGACCTTGCCAAGGCTTTTGACACCTTCCCCCATTCTGGAATTATAGCTAAACTCACAAAACTAGGTATAAAACCCTACGTCACAAGATGAGTTGCCAACTGGCTCACTGACAGAACCCACACTGTAAAAGTTGCACACTCCAAATCTGACCTCAAACCAGTGACAAGTGGAGTACCACAGGGTTCAGTCCTGGGACCTCTCCTGTTTGGTATCTACTTCTCTGAAGTACAGACTAACACAGAAGGCCTCTGGCTAATGAAGTTCGCAGATGACTGCTAACTAGGACCCATAGTCGAGTCCCCAAATGATGTGGAAATCCTACAGTAGGACCTCGCTGAGACAGATGCCTGGTGTCAGAGCCATGGCCTCAAGCTCAATGCCAAAAAGTGCACTGTCATCCCCTTTGGTAAAAACTCTATACCCATGAACTACTACATAGACAACAGTCAACTTAACACCGAATGTGTGATAAGAGACCTTGGGACCCAGGTGGACTGTAGTCTGTCCTTTGATAGTCACATCGCCACAGTAGTCAGGAAGTCCTTCTACGTGGCACACCTCATCATAAAAGGGTTCTCATCCAGGAAAAATTTCATTGTTCCCCTCTACTCGACACTCATTAGACCCATTATAGAGTACAATGCCCCTTTTGGAATGTACCTCACAAGACATTTGCAGCAGCTGGAAAGGCCACAGAAGTACCTCACAAAGAGGATTACTGGCCTAAAACAGATGCCCTACACTGACCATCTAAAAAAACTCCAGCTTTACTCCGTAGCATATTGCCTACTCCGAGGTGATCTCTACCTAACATATAAAGCTATGTCAAACCCTGAGCTGTTGGACATGATACACCTAAAGAAATCCCAATCCCTTTGAACTACATGGTCTAGGGATCTACACCTTGTCACCACAATAAACAGGACATGCTGGAGGGATAGATTCCTGTCCCAGAGACTTCCCATACTCTGGAACAGGCTACCCATCTATGTCAAGCAAAGTTCTTCATTAGCACTCTTCAAGAAAAATCTTGATGAGTGGATAGGAAATAGGAAATACGCCCCGGGGATCACTTCTGTGTCTCTGCTCGACAGTGGCATAGGAAAATAATTTTCTTGGGTGGTGTAAGCCAGGGAACCTTGTTGGCTAGGCTTCTTGGGCCGATAGCCTAGTACCTACCTATGAACCTATGAATCTATGAACTCACATTTAGGGAAAATGCACCTAGAAACCCATTAAACTATAAGAGATGTGATGGGATTAATAACCAAATAAAATATAGTAAAGTAACAATTGGTAATGTGAAGGGTATAGAAATTCAAAAGACAAATGTATGACACTGTTGCTGACAGCCTGGGATAGCCCATTAGACACATCCTTTTTTTAGGGGTAGCCCAGGACTAATATTAGTAACTTTGTCAAACAGAAGACAAAGGCTGAGGGAATCAAACCCTGTACTACAGAAAGCAGCTGTTTAACACCTCATAGTCTTTGTCATCTGTACTAAGTGCTAGGAAAACTGTTGTAATCCAAATACAGTACATTTCATACCTGCATGCCAGCAAAAAGCAAGCTAAATTAAAAATGTGTTCATAGTTAAATATGAACATTAAACTCATAGACTTCCTGCTGATTTATTCACAGTTAAATAATAAACACATTATCAATATTAAAAGGAAACAATGGACCATAAAAAAAAAACATGCCTCATATGATAATGCTCCTGATTATTACAATCGTTTTTCTCTACACCGTAACTACTCTGCTTTATAGGTAGTTATTAGTCATGCAGTCAGTGGGTTGTTGTGAAGTCTAGCCCAAATTTCCAGTTGCCCCAAAGCACTCTCTAATTAACTGAAACTTTAAAGGTCAGATAGCAGACAAATGAGTGCTGTAGTAATTCAACCCTGTACTACAGGAGCTATAATTCACATCTTTAACCATCTGCTCCAATGGCCAGGTTAAAGTATAAAGGGGGGCAAAGGATTTGAACCCCACATACTTGATGAATGAAACTGCAACACTGATCCACTGCACTAATGCAAAAGTTATGATTAGAATAGTCAGATACAAGAGCCGAGTATTCATACAGACATGCACAGCTGTGAGCATAAATGACAGCTTGCTTTAAGTCGCGCAGCAGACAAACATGGAAGAAAGGATTCGAACAGTGTATTTTTGACTACGGGAAGCAAAGCTAAATATCACACAAGCTTATCTACCAGACAACTCCAAATCACATAAAGCAATAGCAGAACTATATTTGTTGCATGGGCATGCATTTTCTGAAAAGTAAAAACTGAAACTAATGACTGTATTACTGATTAATTCAGACCTCTCAACTATCCTTATTTTGGAGAAATGTACCTATTTTCAGAACTGATTTACCGGTTACACAATTTTCTGAATCACTTCCTCATTGCACTTTATTTTTGAAGCTGTCTAGTACAAAAAAAACACACTACATGACCAGCATATGAGAAGCACCAATAATGTAAAGAAACAAGGCACACATCTTACATCTTCCCTTTTTAAATGCAAAAATAAATGACTTTTTCTTGTGGAATTTGGCAACAGAGCTCATTAAAGTCTACATATTTTGCACTATATCTTTGACTACACAATATTTTTCCCAACATTTTTGTCACTCTGTTTTTTAAAGGTACTTCTGTGCAGTATACCACATTCTTACTGGAAGCAGGAAGAGTTATATGCTTTTCTGTATTTCAGCTTTATGCTAATTAAATGTGCAGATTTTTGATTGGATCTACAAACTTTTCAAAGGCCTTTGCACCTTATTTCACTGTCTGTAGGTTGAGAGGTATGGACTGACTATATCCTCAGTGATTTACCAGAAAAATAAGTTAATGAGGGACAAAGCGTAAATATGAGGCAAAATCAGTAATGTTCTGCAAAACTGGAGACAGACAAGAGGCAGACTCTAATTCACATTAAAAGTTAACAAAATAATAGGATAGTTTTACCTTAACGTGCATTCTGTAAGCCACAAAAACTATAAAACTCTAATGACTAACATTATTGAGTGGCTGCAAACCTGGTGACTTTTAAACTTCAATAATGTATGAGAAAATGAAGCATATGAATGCCTGGCAATCAGTGCAGTGGGTTATGGCTCTAAGCTCTTAATAAGCTGCTTCTGTTGTCAAGGATACAGGGTTTGATTCTTTCTACCTCCATTTTTGCTGCTATGGGACTCTGAACAAGGCGCTTAACCAGGCTGTTCTCAAATCTGTCTTAACAAATAAAACTTGAACAAGGCACTTAACCAGACAGTGTTCCAAAATCTGTCTTAACAAGTAAATCTTTACCATCTGGTTGGCTTCATCTCCTGGCTCAAGCAGACAAACACACACACACACACGCGCACACTTACTTTCAAGCACCTTCATCCGCAACACTGAAATCCAGATCCAGATCTGAATGTATCCAATTTGCCACAGTAAGCATTCTTTTTGAATAATAATTGCAGTTTGCAGCATCACTCAGTCACAGCAGCCACCTGCTGACTGTCATTCATGCGTCTGTACTGGGGGTGCTTTGTGCTTACCATCTACACAGCTTACTGCTATTATGGGCTGTAATGAAGGTGGAACCTGCTGCGGTTTCCTGTACTGGCTGTACAGATAGGTCCAGGGAATTTTTTTTTGTTCTGCAGGTTGCACTATAGGCACGCATAAGTAAAATTGTTTTGATTTGTTGGCTGCCCATGTGCCCCCCTTGATGTTGTGGGCACTGGGCAGCTGCATGTTTTGCCCCATTATAATCTGCCACTGCAGCCAACACCACCAGTTCTAGCAAAGACGCGCATATATTTGCTACATATATTGCTGAATTGGTTCACAGTTTTTGATACTAATTCCACATCAGCAAACTGCTACAAGACCCTTTAATTCCTTCCCGTGCTCAGCTGCTGAAACATTTAATCATACAAACTAGTTAAAAAAAACTTGTTTGCATTCTGTTTGCTATTTAATCTTTATAGCTGCTGATGCTGTTTCTTAAATTGTGATGTGACTGGTCTCTGAGCCACTGCTAAAGTATTCACTAACCTTCACTTGTAGTCAGCCTTCTTCATGAATTTCCACTGTATTATTCAACTGTTTCTAAACCTCAATTAATAAGTTGGGTAGTAAATCATTTTATTTTGAGCTGGCTGCTTCAGACCTGCACTTAATTTTTACTAAATGGCAAGAATTATAATGTATTTATATTGATTAATCTCAGAATTTGACTGACTTGACTAATTACTTGCATAGTTACTTAATTTTGTAATGAAGATTGCAATGACTTTATTACTTCAGGCTGCACAGCCCAAGTTACCAAAGCTTTCGACTCCTTGCTTTCCTGCCCTACCCAGCACACACTGTCCCTAATTAAGTGTATAGGTAGCACCACCTGTCATCTGTAGTATATCATAGTACTTACACATCTGCCACCACTGCTCTGCATCTTGTATTGCTGAGACATGCCAGTCTGCACTGACTGATTACACATTTTGGTAGGTACAGCAGTGAGTAGGATGTGTTTTTCTCACTTATATCATTCATTTAAATAGAATAGCTCACTGTATCAGAGCAGCTAGTATTGCTGCCATTACAATGCATGTTTGGTTCTTAGCTAGCATGCCATTTGTGCAGAAGCTGCATGCCCTCCTTGTGTCCACATTTGTTATATGAATTTGTGAACTGGCAAACCTCTAAATTGCCTGAAGTTGTCTGTCAAGTGTGCAGTGCATGTGTTCATGTGTGTGTGTGTGTGTGTGTGTGTGTGTGTGTGTGTGTGTGTGTGTGTGTGTGTGTGTGTGTGTGTGTGTGTGTGTGTGTGTTTGCGCGCGTGTGTGCGTGTGTGTGTTCATGTGCGTGTGTGT